>NW_028277267.1:0-300000 GCF_059751315.1 Micrasema longulum
TACCCTTTTGTAATTTGTTAATCTTAATGACTCCCGAGGGGGTGAAATCCAGTATTTTGTCTACAAACATTTGGACGAATTTAAATATTGAAATAAAATATTAGTTGTTTATAAATAATTCGTTTTATAAACTTCTACGAATTATAACATCTCCAAAATCATGTTAATCGAAAATCCAAAATCATGTTACAAATCCAGCTCATCTACTGAAAGAATTAATGAAAATTGAATCTTGGATTAAACAACTCTGTGGTGGACATTTGGCCGACATTATTTTTAAAACATCAAATATTATTTAACGTGACATAAAAATATCCACTTTATGTAAAATACAATTTGTTTCATTTTTTAAGTTTAAAGTTCGTTAATTCAATTACTCCTATTAAATGACCATTTACTTATCTACTCTGTTGTGTCAATCAATATCTCCACGTGCACAATAAAATAAAAATTTGGAGAAATAAACAAATTGCTTTGATTTGATGACATATTTTTCCCATAAGGCAACATTTCGCTGTGACTTCACCGATGCGCGCGGCGAAAGGAGAGCATAGTGGGGGAATTATTGGACACAGTCCGATGTATTCAAATATAATTCTACGCTCCTTCTAGACTATTCTTAATTCTATGGCCATTATATTAAATTTTTATGAGTCAGCATCCAATCCAGAGGAAAGTTCTGCAGGAAGAAGAAAAAATCCAAGATCAGGTTAGTGGCTATTCCATCCTCAATCATCTTCTGTAGTTGAATTCGCGAATTATAATTATTGACACCGGTGTAGTTGACTTCACAATTACCGCGGCCACAAATCGGGCGGAATGAATCAATTAAAATATTCACAAATAAATTTCACACATATCTCTCTATTATCATAATATAAGCCAGTAGATTTCGCACCCGGGGAAAACAGGTAACCCTAGTGAGGTCACATCATTTTTATTATTCATAATTCAGTGCAATTAACTCACATTCACAATCAAATGTTTTCACGCCCGATCTTTCTTTGCCAAAAATATTACATTATTTATGTAAAAACTCTTTCAGACATCAAGATCCAGGTAAACCTTAACCCTTCGATGCTCAATGTAGACGATCAGCAACATACCGATCATCAGTGTATAAAAGTAATTTCAAACATGTTTATCAATCGGCAACTAGTTTATTATATTGCATACATACAAGCAATTATAATTTATTTTAAAAAGTAACCACCAGGGATTTTTTTCTCGATAAAATTTTAATCATAAAGTCAGTTGTTCGTATTCTGTCAAAAGTGTAATTAATCTAAAGTTAGAATTGTGATTTCATTGTTTTTTTTTTAAAATTTGAAGTTATAGTTGGTTCCGCAACTTTCATTATAATTAAAAAAGATGGTCATGCAAATCGTTGTTTCTTGATTTCCTTACATTTTTGTATTTTTAAACCTTTTAATATCCGATGTAGCGTATTGTCAGCACAAACTGAAATATGAAATTCAAACTGAAAAAAAAAATTTTTTTTTTTCATTATTTTTCCCAGCACATTGCATAAAAATACATTAAATAAAAAAATGTTTTTAGTTAGATTAAGAAAAATTGAGCATTGAAGGGTAAAATCGTTCTTCAATTAAACTGCCTTAAGTATCTACTAACTCTTATTTTTTGTTGGAAATTAAGTTTGCTGTTTACACTAAAAACAAAACACGGTTAAAACTTTTCTCAATTTTAAGCCCAACTTTTCAATTTAAAATGCCCGCAAAATATCAAAGAGTATTAAAAAACCATTTAACGCTCCAGCTTCGAACGTTGTTCCTCGTCTACTCGGAGCTTAGCGGGGGTGGTGTTAAACTCCCCGATTCCAAAACCACCCCATTATCAAATAGCTTGCAAGCTGGTTTCTCGAACACCATTAAAATGCATATAATAACTGACAGAATCTAATGTACTAAGTTCCTGCTTCGAAACATATTAAATTATTTTCGCTAGACAGGCAGCAATGTTTTCCGCGTGTTTTGTTGGAACCCAAAAACAATAATTTCACTCAGAATCATCCAGCAATCAAATTTTTACAAAGCACTGCTTATATTAAATAAGTATTTTCGCTATGAGTTGTCATGGAGAATCGTACGCCGCATGCGTCAATATTGACATACATTCCCAATCGCATATAACATTTCCCTTTCAAACATATTTTTACACTTGCTTTTCGATTTCTGCGAATTAGACATAAACAGACTCAAAAAGTTTGTCTATCTAAGTGTATTATTTTAAGCTGTTGCACTCTGATTCATTATAATATGACATTGTATAATATTTACCAGTCTGAAGATGCCAATTAGAGGGTGAAAGCGCTAATTGGTCAAAATAAATAAGTGGAAGTGTACCAAGTAGTTTTTAAATTAATAACTTATATGAAAATATAAGTTATTACATCATTATAATATGACCGTTTAAATTTTTTTTTGTCATCCATTCACTTTACGTGATTCTTTTGTTACAATTTAAATTATGGATTTTTGAGATTTGCATACTTACTTCAACTATTTGTATCAATTTATTTATTCGCTTTGTTTTTATTTTTCAATACCAGTTGTATATTTTACTTCAATACAAAAAAGTGTCCGGACAGAAACTTCATTGTATACTGCCAGTTCAACTTCAAATATTTAAAATGTTCTTGTCGTTAAACATTGAGGTATATCGCTTTTTTAACCAATGTTTTTTTTGTCATAAATAAAAACGTAATTTTGAAAATTATCTGCCTTACTCCAAATTATTCTAGCTGCTTGCGTTTAAAAGTAACAATGGTTTAAAGCATATAATATATCATCGGACAACCAGTAAAATGAAATATCTCAAGACGCAAGCGGGGGAGGGGTGAGGAGTTTTTAGTAATATTTAAGGACCACATTTAGTGCGCATGTGCAAAAAAACAGCTGGTGTACTCGATACTCGTGGAGAGAGTGCAGAAAACGTTTTTGCGCTATCTGTACCTAAAAGAGTGTGGATATTATCCTTGGCTCTTTCCAACCGACTTTATACTGGGGATGCTAGGCTATCAGTCATTATGGAGGTGGAGGGTGTTCACTTTTTCTAGGTTATCGGTGGTCGCATACATAACTCAAAAATTCTGATGGATGTAGGTCTGTTCGTACCTGATAACTATCTTCGACAAAGACAGCATCGATTGTTTTACCTACCACGATGCAGAACCAACCTGCCAATGGTTATGCCGGTTGGTAGAGCAATCTTGCTACTTAATCGAATCGCTTTGGATGTCGACATATTTCACGACAGTGGGCTTTCCCTTAGGAAAGCACTTTCTAACTTTTAATTTATCTTTTTACATTTTGTTATATTATTTCAATAACATAACTATCTACTGTAATTTGTGATCTATTATTGTATTAAAAATGAATTGGGTCTTTTTTTCTGTAATGTTCTGAATATCTGAATAAATAAATGAAATGAAATGAAATGAAATGACACACTGATCAAACAAATAATGATTGCACAAAAAGCTTTAATAAAAATTATCCTAAAGAGTCCCAATCAGAACTAGCTCCCTCGGTATATTTGAAAATCTTCATGTAAAATCTATAAAACAACTTTATGTAAAAGCTCTGTTACTATACGCACATAAACATTATACTCTACCTTCCGTTACAAATACAAGAGTTACTAGATACTCCACCCTGATGCTGCAAAAAAAATAAAATAATGATACAACCTTCGGTCAAAGAGGATTGGCCTACTACTCGGTTAAAGTGTACAATATATTTCCATTGTCTATAAGGACAATTAGTTAGTACTCTCAATATTATATTGCTATTAAGAAATGGATAGTGGAGTTGGGTTGCGCATGGATCGATGAGTGGATCAAGCCAAATAGGTAAAATGTGTGTACTGATTATAAAATTTGTTCTATTGGTTTGTATAAATTGGTTATTTTTGTTATGGTTATTTTAGTTTATATTGTTTATTATGTTAATGATTTATTTATTTATTAAGGAAATCATTCAGTCTTTATATAAAACAAGGTACAAAAAAACAATAAAAAAAAGTAAGACCAATAACAGATTTCACACTATTTTTTTATAAATGCAGGAGGAGATGGAAAAAATAATTGAATTCTAAAAAAGTAAAAATATGAATATTAAATAAAAAATACATAAAGGGAGAAGACATTGTAAAGCTTTAACTTTACTTTCCTCCCTCTCTCTCTCTGCTTCCATGAACATTTAAATTTATTTGTAAAAATTCACAACCAACAATAATTTATTAGAAACAGGTAGTAGATGTATAAATTAAGAGTTGAAATCAAAAGTTAAAATTAAAATCAAAAATAAAAGTAAAAATTAAAACTTAAAATTAAGAATTGAAATTAAAAGTTGAAATTTAGAAATAACATTAAAAAATTAAAATTGAAAGATAAAATAAAAAGTCAAATTAAAAGTTAAAAGTCGCGCATAAGATACATTTAAAATGTCTTTAACAGATCTAATAAAAATATGGTATTTACAATGTAATATGTCGATGTCACTAAAACTGTCATTATGGGTAATCTGTATTCTTCGAAAAGTGCTATTTTTCAAATAATTAGTCATTGAGTTTGGAATGTCGAAGAGTACAGATTGACGAGTTCAACGGTTAAGTTTTTTTATTTATTTTACTTTTTGTACATAATGTTATTTGTACATTGGCGGGCTTATTGACAAATGGCAATTTCTTCCAACCAACTCATAAAATAAAAGTTTTATTTTTATAATTCAAGTCACAGAACATATTCAATAGAAATAAAAATAAATAAAAAAGCTAAAGATATGTATATAAAAATAGAAATAAACGTATTTGTTTATAAATTACCTTAAATCGAAAATATTACTCAATGGGAAAAAGGAAAAAAAGAGAAAAGAGGAAAAAGGAAAGGAGGAGAGATTAATGAAAAGAAAGGAGATGTTTCTTCAGATGTGATTTAAACAAAGATAATGCTGTAACATCTTTGATGGTGGATGGGAGATGATTCCACAGTTGAGCCGCATGGACACTATATGAGTTAGAGAAGAAAGAGGAATTGTGGATGGGTATTAAGAGAGTGCCTTGAGAATTAGAGTTCATCAGATTAATTGTGTATTTTTATTATTATCATGTTAACTTTGTTAAATAACTAATTTAAGGCATGTTTCACATTTTTTAAGTTGTAAGGAACATTATTCTGTATAAAAAATAGAATACAAACAATGTAAAAGTATATGCTTATGAATAAATAAATTTTTAATATAGTCTCGTAATATTTCATAAAAAATAGCTGAAGGTTCCGATTCAGGAAACCTATTTCCATGGGTAAATAATGGCATATTTTGGGATGCGATTTAAGAGCGTTAGTCGAAGATTCATTCGGCGTTATTGAATTTCTCTCTACAGTGTTTCCCTCGCCGTAATCGGGCGCATAAAGTGAAATAGTAATCTGTACTCGTAGACCTTATCGGGGTATTATCGTCGTGGGTCAAAGCTGTTACGCCGTGATATTGTTTGTTTGGCGAACTAAGCTGACGCGGTGGTACCAAAACGCCGAGACCCGCTGACGCGAGAATTCCGAAATTTCAACGCCGGAGCGCTGAAAATATTATTGTTTGTTCCGGAGCTGCAAGCGAAATAAATTCAAGTCACTTGCACTTGGTTTCAATTCATTGAAAGCAGAATCTTTTTCATTTTTTCAGCAATTGACGTGTATTTTAATTAACATATTACAACAGAGATGAAGAACATTTAAGAAAAG
Organism: Micrasema longulum; assembly: GCF_059751315.1. Classification (NCBI taxonomy): domain Eukaryota; kingdom Metazoa; phylum Arthropoda; class Insecta; order Trichoptera; family Brachycentridae; genus Micrasema; species Micrasema longulum. The sequence goes on from NW_028277267.1 coordinate 5,759, forward strand.
GTAATATAGAAGTCTATCTAGGCATCTACAGGGCTGATGACCTGTCAATGGCTGGTTTAAGTGGCCATTTTACACACTGTGTAACATTCACCATTTTGCCTATATTTGAACATCTATATTCCTTCAATTCTTTCACCTGTCTATGTTTGTGAAGTAAAAGGCTGAAACCTTTATTTATGCTGGTGAGATTCATCTAATTGAATTATTTCACCTACATATTAGGCAACGCCTGAAAATGTTATTTTTCCAATTTCTTTACTTCTTCATGGACCAGGTAATTTATCAACAATATTTTGAGTTTGTCCAAATTTTTGTAGACAAGGAACGGATTAAACTCCCTGGGGAGCTGTTTATATTAACATATTACAACAGAGATGAAGAACATTTAAGAAAAGGTAATATAGAAGTCTATCTAGGCATATACAGGGCTTATGACCTGTCAATGGCTGGTTTAAGTGGCCATTTTACACACTGTGTAACATTCACTATTTTGCCTATATTTGAACATCTATATTCCTTCAATTCTTTCACCTGTTGTTGTTTGTGAAGTTAAAGGCTGAAACCTTTATTTCTTTGTATTTTAATGTTGAAATAATGCATGAAGAAATTGGCTGTCTCACAGTAAAGCAACAAATTAAATAAAATGTAGAAGCATAGAATTGCCGGTGACAACATACGGACTAGAAACCATGTCTGTAACACAAAGAAGAAGCCAGAAGTTAAAATGCACGCAACGATCCATGGAAAGACAGATGCTCGGTGTACGTCTAAGAGACAGAGTAAGAAATGAAGAAATAAGGCGCCGAACCGGAGTCGTGGATATCATGGATCGTGCAGCAAAATCAAAATGGCAGTGGGCAGGGCACTTGGCGAGACAAAATGCTGGCAGGTGGACACCCAGAATAATAAAGTGGAGACCATGGGCAAACAAAAGAAGTGTTAGAAGGCCACAGAAAAGATGGGTCGACAACATTGCCTCTATTGCCGGTAAAACGTGGATGATGAGAGCGGGTGATAGGAAGGAATAGAGACGTTTGGAAGAGGCCTTTATCCAGCAGTGGAGAGAACAAGGCTGAAGAAAAAGAAGAAGAACATAGAATTAAGAATAGTCCAGAAGGAGCGTAGAATCATAATTGAATAAAGCGGACTGTGTCCAAAAATACCCCCACTAGATGTAATTTTGTACTTCTTTCTTAAATATATTGTATTCCTGACTGTACTTTTTATTATCTTTGTTCATTTCATAAAGAAAAATATTTCTCTGTAAGTATTATGATGTTGTGCAGTAGTTGTTTTTAATTTAGGAATTAAGATATTACCACTTGTTCTAGGTCGCGTACTTACTTTTACTTATTTGTTGTCATTATGTATGTAATGTTTATTTATATGACTGTGTTGGTTCCACAAAATTAAATAAATAAAAAATAAGCACAGCTGTTAATTATTAGTGGAGGCTTCAACCAGCCAATTACCGGTCATAAGCCTTGTAGAAGCTTATTTTCTCTTTTCTAAAATATTCTTCATCTCTGTTTTAATATATTAATATAATATTATTTTATTTCGTATCCGGCCCACTGGAGTACATAAAAATAAATTTTTAAAAAAATATTTTGAATTCAGTCATAACAATAAATAATACTGTTGATACTATTATTCCTGTCGACAGTTCCGTGCAGTTCAAAACTACAATACTTCGTATAACTGAATTCAGCAAAATCTCTTACACGTTTTGTTCGGATATTTTTAAAAGTTGTTCGTGTCTTTGCAGTCTGGTAACATTTACTAAGCGGTCCGAATCGTAAAAGGGTTTCCTTGTTCCGCTCTCCATCCACCCCGACCCTGGTTCAGGGGCGGGTTGGGAGTTTTCAGGGCGGGGCAGTCTAAGTACCGGTCAAGTACTCAATGTTATTTAAATTAATAAATATGTAGTGTCCAAAACGACCCTAGTCACCTTTAATAATATATGACGTTAATGGAAATATCTAGAATCACAGGCGTTCTAACATTCACAAAAAAACAATATTGTTTTTGAGATGGGGATAATATTTTTCACCAACAATAATACAAGCAATAATTTCTAAGGTAATAATGAAAATTCTGTTTTTTGCATAAAAAACTTTGAGTAGGGAAAGCTTTTTTTGACACAAGTATAGTAATTGGCACTGTGACACTCATTTTTAAATTTTCAGAATAAATTAAGATTACTGTTTTTTTTTAATAATTATTTTGAGTAATAACCCGCTCAGCTTCTATTTAAGAGGCTTGTAAGGAGGTAAGATATGGAAGAGTGTCAAGAATAATACAACACAACTCCTAGACCAATTGAGAAAATATCTTTAATGCATCTTTTCTTGCAACTTTAAAGGTAATAGAAGTAATTGTAGTAGTAAAATTTCATATTTGAAATAAAATAAAATAAAAGAATAAAAGTTTTATATTTTCATTATGTAAATACTTATACCTGTATAAATAGTACTATGCAAATTTCTCCCCGAGCACAAGAACGTGTCTCTTTTTTAATGAGGAAAAGCATAATAAAAAAAGAACTGTGATTTATCCTCTTAATTCCCTTTCCGCAACTAATAATGTATGGGGCACTGCATTGGTATACCAATCACAGCGTATCTTGATAATTTTTGTTGCATGAAGGTAAGGTGATCAGTCTGACACTTCAGGTACCAGTTTCAGACCTATGAAATATTCTTGTGTAAAAACACCGTTTAAAATAATATTTCATTAAACCTGTCGGGAATTAACCCGAGACCTCTTGCATGGTAGACAAGTGCGCTGACTTTTACACCAAGAGGGCGACTGTGATTAATGTACCATATTAATTGTTTTTTATAAAATTTAAAAACAACTTTATCGTTTATAAAATAAGATTTTTATCATATTTTTAACAACGGAAATATAATTCCATTTATTCGCTTTTAAAAATTTTAACTAAAGATTTTTTTATCTTCCGACACGAAATTTTCTATTTTTCTTAAAATGTATCATTATTTCTTATTTATTAATGTTCAAAACATAAATATTTGATACAAAACGAGTGTCGAAACCCACTTACGCTTACCTTACATTTTTCAAAGGGGTATTTGGTATTTTTTTTAAATTACAAAGTTGGTATACTTATATACGCACGGAAAATGACCAAATATATTTGTACGCGCGCACTTTGGGATTTTATCATGATTTTTTGTATCTTAAGTCGTTTTGGTAACTACTTTTTACCTCGCGAGCTCTTTTTGAAATACGAAAGAGAAATAAATGAATTTTTTTATTGATATTTAAAGCAGAGCAAAGTTGGACAGTTAACATAAGAAAAAAAATGAATTAAAACGCTAATGTCGGTTCATATCTCCAGCAGCCTCCGTGGTGTAGACGTAAATTAAAAATCCGTATTCTGGGCTGATATTCCCGTGTATTTACATACAAAATACACTAGAAAAACTTTTTTCTCGTGCCTCGAGAGTGGTTTAGAATAGCACCCCTGTTAACACGAGCTCATGTTAAACTATCGCGAATTAAAATCGAACTGCTGGCCTATCGTAGCGCAAAAAATAAAAATGATAAGAAATAAACAAATGAAAATAAAAAATAATCTGACAAATATGCACATGTATATAAAAAAAAAAAACAGGTGGTAAGAAATATAACCACTATAAAAAACAAATGTTCCTAATTCATTTTTTATAATCAATAGCTGTAACGTAAAGGTTGAATGCGTTATTTGGAGTTTTTCAGACTTAAGACTCTTTTCCTATCACGTTAGCAACTTTGAATATTTGAACCTGTAATAATTTATTTACCATTTTAAATGGATTAAATTAATAATTTAGAATGTTTGTAAGAAATAATATTCTATTTAACATATTTAAATGGATTCTGAAATCAGGTAGAGACTTAAATTAGATAGAAATAAATGGATGGATCTCATTATTATGTATTTAATTCAAAAAGTGTAAATTTTAAAAAAATTCTCTGACATATTTCTGTATTTTATGTTGTAAACTTCAAGTCTAGTCGTGTCTAGATTGATTTTGTGGACGGAAGATCGCAGATTTGACAGTGAAATCTGTCACAATAGATCTCTACTGATCGCAGTGACGTCACGAGCTTGTATAGCACTGACCCCCACTTTTAATAATAAAAATAAAAACAGAGACAAATAAAACATGACTACCATAAAATACAATTTTATAGAAGGAAGTTTGAAAAAAAAACGTACTGGGTGTATAAGAAAAATAGATATTTTCAATTAAAACTTCTAATTGAGCATTTCCGTTTTCAAGAATATAAATATAAAAATAATAAACAGATTAAGTCAAAACATAATTTTTCTTTTCGTGTGTGGAGCTGGAATTTCATTTAATAAAGTACACACATACCTATTTGTTTTCTGTTTATGAGGTCGAAAAATCCCCTAAAAGAGAAAAACGAAAGGGAATAACAAGAATGAAATAAAGGACCAAGGGACAGATTTTATGGATGTTAAAACATTTATTTTAGGGATAATTAAATTTGGGTTCAATGCGAAATTTAATATTATATTTGCTGTCTGGTCACCATTTATGGCTGAGAAAAGCATAATTATTTGGAAAACGTCGTGTTTTACAAAAAACATGTGTCTGTAATGAAATTAGAGTCACATTTTTTGTGTTAAATTTAAACTATGTTTACATATTTAAATGTAATTAAGTTAGGTTTATACAATTTTTTATCTATATATACAGAAATGAATCCTTGTTTGTATGTCCTCGATGGACTGGAATGATTTACGTGCCTTTTTCAGTGAAATGTAGATCTTTGCCACGAAAATATTTATAGCTATTAAAAACTTCAATTTATTAAATAGAAAAATACTTTGCAGTTTGCATTCGACAAAAATGCACATATAAAAAAATTGAAGGATGTAATTTTTTTCTGTATAAAAGTTGGTTTTTGAATGTTTAGAAACAACATTCGTATTTTATGGACCCTAACCAATTTTTTCCTTTGAATTCTTTATAATTTCTACCTGTTTCAATGTCTTATTCCTGAATTTTTGTTAAAACTAAAATAATACGACATTCAACAAATTTTTGAAAATAGTTTTCTTTAATAGAGTGCACCCCTGTTGAAAGAAGAGTGGAGTTTGACATTTGCAAAAAGAATTCTTTATTTAAAAATCAGTTATTTAATGTTTGGGAATTCAACCATACACAAGTAATAAGGTACCTACTTAAAATCAGTGTTTGAAATGAATTATTTTAAGTTCTGGAATTAAATCATAAGCAATACCTAGGTCGACAGAACAAAGAGTCGAAGGAATTAGTATAATATACTAAGTGAGAAATGGCGTGATAGTAGTAGTAGTTGTAAGTATACTAAATAATGTTCGATCTTAAGAGAAAACGCGGTCCGACTTTTCTTAATACAAACGTATTCCCGTATTTTCTCTCTGTATTATGGCACTAGAGCAGTAACTTTTATACTCTATGGATATATACCACTGGCGTGTCCTTTTTGTTTCGTTTTTATAAAAAAAGTGTACTATGGGAACTAGAACCATCGAAAACCGTAAAAAATAACAGTTTTATTTGATGTCTTTGGTCGCACGGTATACAAATATAACTCTTTTTGAAAAACGCAAAGCGTACTGATACAAAAAAATATATTCTGATGCAATGTTTAAAAAAATTACAAAATTGGTTCAGTTTTGAGGTGTGGAAAACGGGACAGCGAAACGATGATTTTGTCCATTCTATCAAAGGTCTGACATGCAGTTGTCTTTTTCTCACAGAATCGGGGAGGCATCTGCAAGACAGTGACAGGAAAACAATGTTCAAATACCTATTTATCAAAATTTTCTGTCCTTACAATTTATGTTAACTGAAACACGACAATAATAATGAACACGAAATACAATAATTGATTTTAAACTTATGATTGCGTTCATTTAAGTCAAGTTCGAGTGTGTACGCAAATCTAGCAATAGCAAAGCATTGCCGGGTTCAGCTCGTTATTTATAAAAAGATAATGTTTTTTTAATGTGTGGTGGTGTGTTGAAGGAAATAACAGCACCGCAAAAAAGAAATTGTACTTTGTTTATCTGTGTAGATGTTTTTAAAAGTGGGCCATAATAATCAATGGTCCAGAAACTGTAACAATCCTCGTTCCATTATAAACTACCGAGCGTAACATAGACCAGGGGTCTACAAACTTGTTCATCTAATGTCTAAATTTTATGTAATAACACAATACGAATATACTGAAGTAACTTTTCATGTTTTTTTAATCAAATTTCTACGCAACATTTATCAAAATTAAATTGCAATATTGCAATTATTGAAATTGATTTAATTATTTTCGTGTAGATTCTATGTAAAAATTATGGGTTCGGAAGTGAAGAACATTGTAGACAAGGTAATATAGAAGTAATATGTAATGTGTTAATACTAACAGCTCCCTAGGGAGTTGAATCCAGTCTTTGTCTACAATTTTTTTGTTGATATATCCACCTGGTCCACAATATACATAAGTTGCAATATACATAAGAAGTACAACAGAGTATTAAAAACGATAATTACATAGCAATGAAATACATACTGATAGTAAAAATAGTAAACAAAAAATTCCACAAAGGCATGGGCTGTTTGTAGGTTTACAAGAAAATGTTAATTAATTTTTGCTCATCTAATAAATAGACAGTTATAATATTTTTGTGTAACATAAGAAAGAAAATATACAATATTATTAAGGTTACATGAGATTTCATAATGATTTAATAATTATTAATATTCTTATAATTCAATGAGATAAATCTCACCCGCATAAATAAAGGTTTCAGCTTTTTAACTTCACAAACATCAACATTGAAAACATCCACCAAATACCTGAATCCGATTTAAAGACTACATGTCTTTCTTTGGATTCACTCATACAAGCAAGCAATTTTTTTTTCATTACAAATTGATCATATTTCATCCTTTACTAACCAAAAAAAGGAAAAGCGCGAACAAATATTTACATTTACAATTTTCAATGTCCTTTTCACTGTCGCTCTTAAAATATTATTACAAACATCAACAGATGAAAGAATTAAAGTAATAAAGATGTTCAAATATGGGCGGGATGGTGAATGTTACACAGTGTGTAAAGTGGCCACTTAAACCAGCCGATGACAGGTCATAAGCCCTGTAAATGCTTAGACTTCTATTTAACCTTCTCTGTAATGTTCTTCATTTCTGTTGTAATAGGTTAATCTTTTATTATTTTAATTTTTTTCGTTGTTTTCATTTAAAGCATTAATATTATGGTCTTACATTTTAACAATAAATCGTTAGTAAATATTATTATAAAACCGCTTACAGAATTTTCTCAGTCTCAAAACCTACGCATCTCTTCATCGGGACACAAATCACACAAAATAGCGAATCTTATTTTACATCTTCATCATAATTATAATATACTTACTTTCTCGTTATTGCACAAAAAAGAAACGTGCTGATAGGGCACACATAATGTTTCTTATCAGCGTATTTATGTGTTTTTTCAAAACGTTGGCTTTATATTTTTGTGCGACTATTTTGATTACGGTGTAGGTATTTTGGGATTTGCATGATAGTGTTATTAGTGTCCTGACGAAGAAACGCGAATGTCTCAGAATCAGTGGGTTTGTAAAAGTTAGTAAGAAGACAGGCGCCGTGACGTAGTTTGTTAGACGGCTAAGAAAGATTTTTTTCTCAATTGGTCTGGGTGTTGTGGTGAATTTTTCATCGCTTCCTTCCATATCCTTTCTTTCCTACCTGCCGACAAGCCTTTGAAATAAAGGCTTAGCGGGTTTTTCCTTTAATTAAAAAAAATATATATAAACAAATATTTACTAACAGTTATCGAAATGTTTGACGACAAAGTTAAAGCTTTAAATTTTAAAAATATAGAAAACTTACTAATATTTTTCACTTGATATTAAGCGTAATACTGATCACCATTTATTAATGTCTTAAAGCATTAAAATACGCTCAAACCCAAAACCCGTGCGACTTTTGCTTAGAGACATTTCTGATTTGTCGCACCGAGAGTGTTCAATACTTTGGAAGAGCGTATTAAGCTCTCAAGGACAAAAACTATTTTTAAGAGACGAGATTTTCCTTAGTGGAACAGATTTAAAAGGAAAACTCCTTGATGATTTTCCGAATGTTTTAATTTTACTGTTTTCCATATTGATGTGCCGTTTTCTCGAACATATTTTTTTCAATTATTTTCTGTGTTTCCGATTGTGGTGATATTTTCATGTGTCTGTGTCAACTAATTGCTCGTCCCATCTCAACACAGGACTTATAGTCCCATGGAGTAGGAACTTACGTCTCAAATAATGTGTCATTAACTACACGTTCGTAAATAAATTTAAAAAATACGTATAAAAAAGTAACAATGCAGTACAACACTGGATTTGGACAGGTAAATAATGATTATTACATTAGCAAATCTGACTAGACAATTTTCTCCCTCAATGGCAGAATTGAAAATTCTCACGGGCCGGTTATAGCTCGCGGGCCACAGTTTAAATTCCTCTGATAAAGAGCACTGTAAAGCTTCTCGTATTACTACTAGTAAGGCTTACTGTGTTAATACCTTAATCCTGCCCTACTGCGTAACAGGGCTGAAAGATAAATTAAGAATAGGGGAGATTATTCTGTGATTCATTCCGAGCACAATTATAATTATTTGACTTATAAATCTAATGTTCAACTTAAATTACTGAAATAAAATTTTCATTTAAGAAAAAACATGATCTGTTAAAAAACACATCACTTAATTTTTTTTTTCAATCTTTTTGTGTTTAAAACATCGTTTTTTTTATTATGTTTCAATTAAAAATATACAGTTCCTAATTTTTTTTTAAATTTATTTAAAATATAATTATTCCTATAGATATCGGATATAATATTTGACTAAGCAACATATATGAATATATTTTTTTATTCATTGTAATATTACCAACCAAGTGCAGTATCTTATTCGCCATATAATAAATACACATTGAACAGCAACCTCTTGTCTTCTGTTAATCTCTGCTTAGGGTAGGAGCTCCAACCCTTAACTGTCAAACGCTATATTTGTTATTTTTTATCAGTTTGATAATTTAAAGACATGCAGTGTTTTAAACTATGAATAAAACTGTTATATTTTTTTTATTTTCTCTCTGATAAAAACTGTTTTTCATGTGCATTTTTACATATAAAAAAAAAAAATGATTTTATAAACTTACAGACATAAACTTGTGTCGTAATAGACGGAAAAATTCAGCATTTCAAAACTTTTAAAAATCGTAGCGCTGATAATAGGATACATAGTAACAAATATCGCTTAGTTTAATGGTCTATTAATAAATAAAAAATATAAGAATGATGATGTGATACATAAAAATACTATATTAACAAATCGAAATAAGTCACTGACTTCTTCATTGCTGTAATCAGGTTATATTTTTTATTTATTTTTTTACTGTATATTTTTTTGCTCCAAAACATGTCTTAAGGCCCGATTATAGTGGTGAATTACTATTTATGATTGTGTTCTCACCGGGAATCAAACCTTCCGTATGTGAGTCAAGTGTCTCAACCACTACACTACGGAGGCTGCCTATTATATAAACAATAAAAATACAATATGTAAATAATGCACAAAACAATTCAGCGCAGTGCCTTTTACATCATTGGGTGTGAATAAGTGTCAGTGTGTGTACTATGTCTGAATGACTTAATGTGGAAAACATGCAAAATTGAAGATAAAGTGCACTGGAGCAGATCCCGTAGAAGATTCTGGAGAGACCACATAAATAAAATGAGCAGCGATAGACTGGTGTCTATAGCAGCCAAAAAATTTCCTTCCAGACGGCGCCCACATAAGCGATGACAGAATTTTTGGGCCTCATCAACAGATTGTCAGATGTACAAGAAGACAACGAAGAAGAAGACTTTTATCGTATATTATCATGATCACCTCTTAGGCTCTAAAGCCTGAGTGCAAAAGTATGTGGCATATGACTATTTGGCATCGAGACAAAAATAAAATTATTTTTTTAGTTGTCGTTAAGCGTTCTTTATTTTATGTTACGTATATATTAAGAATTTAATATATTATCTCGCTTTGTAACTGTTTTGATGTGAATTCTGTACGATAAAAGAGAAGTTATCTAATAATATAACAAAATAACACGGAGGATTGCAATCTAAAAGTGATTTGAGGAAATTCTTTTTAAATAAACTTTCTCTTAATATTCATAAAATATCTTCAAATGAGTAACATGATGATAATATGAAAAAAGATAATGTATAAACTTTTTCTACGAGCTTTTGAAATTCAACTTCAGTATTAAAATCATAAGGTTTCATAAGAAAATATAGTCGTTGTACAGGTATCATTTGAGTAGCTCTTAAACGTAAAAAAAATATAAAATTTTATTATTATGTTTTATTCTACAAACTATTTATATTTTTTGATTTCTGGTATTTTACTGAATTTTATCATGAAATCAATTTTCAATTTTTAAGTTATTTCCGTGCAAAAAATAACTAATATCCGCATAATTTTTCCCAATGTATGAAACAAGCAGAATCCTCAATATTAATAACAAATAAAAATATTGATTTTAAATAGTGAAAAATCATTATTTTATTAAGACTATTTTGTTTTTTAAATATTCTGTTTAAAAAAGTAGATTCACACGTTTGCATCATTAGCTTAACTAAGGGTCAGTTGCATTATCAATTATTTTTTTTGTAAAAACAATTGTTGCGTCTTTATTAAAATGGGTTAATGGGTTGTTTTATTTGTCTCCTTTTCAAGCAATCCATTTTGTCCATTATGACGACAGCGAAATAATTATTTGACTTCATTTTTATTGATTTCAGTCATTATTTAAACATATTTTAACTTTTTTGGTTTTGCCTGGCTCCCACTTTTTTTTATTTTATTTACTGACATTAAGTTCACTATGCTAGTAAACGGAGAAGGGTACAGGATGGCCACGGTTTTGTCCACACTTCTTTAAACGTAATTTTTAGTTTTGCGAAACAGTTTACTTTGTGATTTAATATAATCAGACTATTTTTTCTGTCGGCTGTTTCGATTGAATAACTCTTTAAAAACAACTGTTTTCTTAATTTTATTTCCTCTAGTGTATACAGTTTAAATACATATAAAACCGGGTATTTTGACCAAAGAAAATTTGTTCCAAACGCTTGATTAGAGAAAATAAAAAAATAAATAAATAAAAAAATGTTAAGAAAAAAAAAAAAACTTTGTTTTTTCCACCGACCGGTTTCAAAGCAAACAAGTAAAAAATTAACAAGCCACAAAGTTAGTGCTTCAAATACAAACTTTATAAAAAAATAATCACTTGAGAAAAAATCTACACTACCATATAAGGGACGAGAGGGAGGGGGGCGAATGTAAATAAATCTTAAAAAACTCTGGTAAATAATTTCTTTGCGAGCAGTGATGTACCATTGTATTACTACATGCAAAATACGGAGTATTCTAATGTTCGGATATTTAAAAAAAAGTGGAGATATACTGTAAAATAGTTTAATTTTCATAATTTATAAAAATAAACACAAAATTTAGCCCTGCTCTAGCACAATATATTAAAAATAGTAAATACGCCGGTCATCTTACGTGCACGCGTGCATCCCCCATCACTGTCAATAACCGACTGAATCTCTTTTCTCACAAACACCGGCCACAGAACAGCGTCTCTGTCTTTTTTGTTATGAGTTCTAAATTCGTGCTCTCTCTCATACATATTTATTGCTGAATTAACATCACAATCATTTTTCACATAGCAAGGATAAAAAAAAATGTATTAAAATCCAGTGTGGTTTTACAAATTTTGTTATCTAAATCCAGCCGTAAAACGGTCTATTTGAATATAATAAAAAATACGACTTCATAATTTAAAAATAATAAGTGAGATATATCAAGGCTTGTATCGTATGTAGACTAGTGTGATATAGCCACCCAAGAGTTATAAAGCGGCATTAAAATATTTCACTTTATGGAGGTGCATTTGTTATTGAACAAAATGTGCACACCCAAGCTAAGTTGTGGTAAATTAAGATATTTTTTCCCTACCGGATCGATAAACAATACCGTCAGATGCGTACAAACAGATGAGCGACACTTGTCTCCTTTTTTCTCTAGTGCAAACAATCTTGGAAACAAAGAACGGCGTAGAAAAAGGGCGGCAAGCCTCACATTATTACAAACAACTGTTGCCATTTACGGTCCCAACGCGATCTGTTACCCTGATAATGAAAAATTTACTCCTTGTCTTATTAGGGATCAGAAGATCAGCGCAGATGACTGATATTAAATTAACATGCAACGTTTTCCGAGAGGCGGTGGTAGCAAAACCAATAAGAAGGAACGGAACGGAAAGTAATTATTGAACAATGTTTTGAGTATATTTAAATACTTGTAGACAGGCTGGACATACTCTAAACGAGCATTTAAACATTGTTGATTTAACTAACTGATACATGAAGAAAAATTGTTTTCAGGCGTTGCCTAGTAGAAAAATGGTTCAGAAAGATGAATCTTACCCATAAGATAAAAGTTTCAAATATAATTAGTACATGATGTTACAATTATATGAAACTTAATTTTTTTTTTTTTAATCAATTAACATTTCATCAATTTCATTAGTCCACATCATGTTTGAGCTCATTTTAATAGCGACAGGCAAAAATGTTCACCACTATACGAGAGAATCCGACCAATGAACTGTTTGCAACACTGTGATGGCAGTCCTGTAAATAGAGGCACCAATGCTTGACCTTCTTTAATGACGTCATCAATCGCCATATGACAGCGCTAGATGACAGCACAGGTCTCTTAGGAAACCATAGCTTTGCGTTTCCGGTACTTGTCTAAAGACGATAAAATATTTTAGTGGAAAATCACTTAAAAAAATATATATATACGAGTATTATGTTTACCTTTCTGGGAATCGCACTTGGGATTTTAAGAAACAAGTGAACAAGCCAACCACTATACCACCAGGTGGACATAACTTGATTTTCTTTATCGGATTTTTAACATACATCGTGCTAAAACCACAAATTCTGAACTATTTCAGAGAATTTTCATTTCAAAAGTTCCTTACGGAGTACGTATCCCAAAGTACTTGCAAATCTTCTCTAAAAGTGAGGTTTTTGCTCTCCGCACCACTATCAGAAAGGCGCAAAGGATTTGGCTAAGAAAAGAGACATTGGTATAATGCAGAAAGCAGGACACCCTGAGCCAACATATCAAATTATCATAGTCTTTGTACACGCCAAACATTATACGTTAAATTATTATTTAAGTACCTTGCCTTGTATAGTACATTTGAAAAGTTCCTAATAAGACGAAACGAAAGGGAAATATCACCCTTTTTTTAACATTTATAAAGTAATCTGGGTCTATGAAATACAATCCCGTAAAAAAAAAAAAAAAAGTTCCGCTACTTGTTAGTAGCATAAAAAAATATATAAATTTGCGGTTTTAAATTCCAGCAAGAATGGTTATTACATTGGCCACGCCCCTAATACGTCACAATTCATTTTTATTGTCAACTTTGTTCAACAACAACTATTCCAGTTTTTTTAGAACATCGTCACAAATCTTGACTTCTCTACTATATGTATGATTTTTAAATTTACTAATTTATTTAAACGCCCTGTAGGCTTTTGCATGTTTTACATACATATATACAAATAAAGACAGCCGTGTATTTTACACAGAAGTAGAAAACAATATAATTGATTTTTTGAAGAAAAATATAAAAAATATCATTTTACACAAAAAAGCAGGAAAAAAATATAAATTAATTTAGAAGAGTAAAAAAATAAAAAATAAAATAATTATTACATATTAGTAGAAAATACGCAAATCTGTCACGTTATTTTATTTTTTAAAGTTATGTGATATATTAAAACCTTTCTCCACAATATCCATATTGATTTTGAAAATGCAATTAATTATTCCAAATACATTTCATATATTTCCATCGGTCTTATATTTCCCTATTGTACAATTTAAAAAAAAAAAAAAAAGTTGTTTTATTGAAATAAGTGTATGATTTATGTAGTTTGATTCCATATAAAACAATTAGAAAATGTAAATATTCTTAATAAATTTTTTATAAAGATTTAACTTAATGCCAATAAATGCAATATAATACATTTCGAAACACAAAAGAAGAACCATAACATGAACATAAAAATAAACAACGAAACTCTGATAGAACTAGAACATCTGACTTATCTAGGACTCACAATGGACAGACAATTAAATTGGACAAAACACATAGACTGACTCGCTAAAGTAATGGCATCACTACATAGCCTCTTTTACAAAATTAAAGATTTTATATCGAGAAAGGAAAAAATTATGATGTACGAAGCCTATGTCAAAAGTAAATTGAGTTACATTATCGCCTTCTGGGGAACTGGTAACAAGACAGACATAACAAGAATACAAAGACAACAAAATAAAATTCTTAAACTAACATACAACCTACCCTACCTGACCTCTACGACTGAACTGTATAAAAAAACACACCAGTTTGACATAAACTACTTTACTAAAATTGAGACCTTAAAAATTGTGCACAAAATAACACTGGGAAACATACAAGACGACGACATAATATAAGTCAAAAATGCTGACATACACAAATATAACACTAGACAACAACAACATAATCATATTAAAAAAGCAAAGACAAACACAGGACATTCAAAAATACTACATAATGGACTTAAACACTACAACGACCTACCTTGCTACTTGAAAACTTTTACTGGGGACAAATTTAAAATCAATCTGAAAAAGCACATGATGACTGAACTAACTAGACTAGACGAGACATAAAATGACTAGACAATATTAAATTTCTAATGTAACCCTAACGGGTTTTTTAAATTTGTAAATTAAAAAAAAAAAAAAAAACCTCCTAGGCCCTGTAAATGTCTAGACTCCCATATTCTCTTCTCTAAAATGTTCTATATCCCTGTTGTAATTTGTAAGTTCTCTTTTTGTAATTGATTTCTTAATTTTTAACGCCATTTCAGATACTGGTAGTATTTTATGGGTTGTTATTTCTTGTGTTAAAATATCTTTCGCTGACATTTTTAATAACATTATACCAACAAGCAAAAACACCGCGCCGGTTCTGTCATTACTAACAACAACAACAACAAGCCATCATGCCCTTTCCCCGTAAGAATAAGCCAAGAGGATAGACCGCGCTTTTTCTACATTCATACATCTTCTCCATCTTCCAGTATTTGTATGATTTGGTCATGCTATGTCTTTCTCGGTCTTTTTCTATTTCTACATCCATCAACATTCGCATCGTTAATATTTTTAGCCGTTCTTACGCTGTCTATTTGCTTTACATGTCCAAATCAACGCAGAGCTCTTATATTTATTTTTTACTTTTCTTTTATTTTTCTTAACTTTTCTTTTATTTTCATGGTCATGTCATACCATAAATATGTGCCATAAACTTTTTAATAATTAAAAAAGGATTGGCCCACGCTCAGACGCTGTATTCTTTTTGGGCATTTTTTCCAATTCATCTTATAGCTTAATTTTTAGATTTATTTTTCTAAAGTGTATATTTATTATTATATTTCTATGTGAATAATATATGTATAGAAAAATAAACAAATACAACAAGATAATGTCAATAATGCTTATCTAAGCCTTGTGCGGATCTTGACCATTGAGCTTTTATCGTACATAGTTTTACCACACATTCGCCTGAGAGATCTCATTTCGACAGCATTCAGCCTGCTTACATCCCTGTTTTTTCAAGTCTATGCTTCGCATTAATACATCAGGGTCGGTATAAGGATTCCATTGAGAACTGATAATTTAGCCTCTTGTGACAAGCAATTATTTGTCAAAGTTGATTACAGTACACCGTTCACTCAGTTCCCGGCACTCACTCTCCTTTCAATATCTTTATCAATAATTCAACCCTAGTAAACATACTTCCCAGGTACAAAAATTCTTTGACCAGTTTCAGTATAACACCATCCACAGTGGTTTCACATTAATATATGCTTTAATTTTTTTTTAAATTATAACATCTAGATTTTCGACATTTATTAGCAAATTGCTTCCCTTGCATATAATCATAGACTTTTGTTACCAAAAATTGCAGATCCTCTTAATTCGCCGCTCATAATTCACGCGTGTGTCCCCTATAACCTCGGCCTCGTTGTGTAATGGTCAGCGCGTTAGCCCGCCATGCAAGAGGTCTCGGGTTCGATTCCTGACCTAGCTGAAGTGAAATATTTATTCAAATGGGTGTTTTTACACTAGAATATTTCCTAGTCCCTGGACTGGTACCTGAAGCGTAAGACTGATCACCTTACCTTCATGTTACAAAAATGATCAAGATACGCTGCAATTGGTGTACCAATGCAGTATTCTATGCATCATTAGGTGCAGAAAGGGAACAATGATGTCCCCTTTAACTGTCAACAACTGACTACATTTGTTTCACACAACACCGGCTACAGCGTCTCTGTCTTCATTGCTATTTTATTATTTTTATTTTCTTTTATTCAGGAAACATACAGTACAGTTACAAAGTTTAATATTTTACACAATTAGACTTAATTCTAATGGACCAGTGAAGTTTCCATATTAAAAAGCAATTATATGTAAGGTTAATTATGAAAGTATAAAAAAGAGAAGGAAAAAGAAAACATAAATGAAAGTTGTTTAAAAATTAAAATTTAAGTGAAAAAAATATATTTTAAGGTTTGTAGTTTATAGTGAGTATTTACAAATGGAAATAATATTAAAAATGAAGAAAATTTGTAAGAGTAATTAAAAATTAAGAATGGAAATAAAGAACGAAAAACATGCTCAGATGTAAAAATAAAATAAAATAGTAATAACATTTTTTTTAAAAAAGGAAAAACATAAACACATATTTATTTTAAGGGATTCAAAGAAACGATGAGAAGAATCTTTAAGTGAAATATAAGACAGTAAATTTAAATTTAGGTCAATTTAAAAAACATCTTCAAAATTAATGACACATTATAGTAAGAGCAGCAATATATTAATTTTATTAACATATATAATATAAGTAATTAAAAGTTGTTTAAAAGTATAAAAACATGCCAATGGCAGCAGAGAAAAAGAAAAAATAAAGAAGGAATAACAAGTATAGCAAGTATTCTTTAAAATTTGAAAAAGCAATATAAGGAGAAGATTTTAAAACAAAAGAAGTCAATAAAATTTAATTAAAGGGATTTTTTAGTAGTAATACAAAATGTATGTAATATATATTTGTGCTTTCTCTAATACAGATGAATTGTTCATTTATTTATTTATGCTTTATTAAGTTAGTTCATAACATCTTAAGAACTAATGTAAACTTTTAATAATATTACAATTCTTTTATCAAAATTTCTCACTTATACATTTTTTCAAATTAATTTGAAATATTTGAATTTTTTCTATTTCCTTTATTTCTTCAAGTAACTCATTGTACAGCTTCAATCCCTTGTACAAGGAGTTTTGAGATTCTGTTTTTCTCCTCATTGGTAATCTTATCTTTTTTTTACCACATGTTTAATATGTATGACATTGTTGGTTAAATTTTATAATTGTTTTTATTTTATTCATTCTCTTAATTATTTTATGTATAAAAATTGACACATTATATTTAATTTGTTGCTTTACTGTGACCAAGCCAATTTCTTTGTGCATTCTTTCTATATTGGAATAGATATTTCTTTTGAGTATAATCCTCATTGCCTTATTTTGAAGAATTTGTTTATTTTTAACTTCTCCTTCGTTACATAAAAAAAGAATGGAAGAACAGTTATTTATGTGTGGACATATTATTGTTTTATATATAAGAATACTACTTTTTTTAATCTATAACATTTCGTATTGCTGTATTTGCGGACATCATTCTTCGGGTAGCAAGGTTTAATATTTTTTGTATTAAAATCCAGCATTGTTATACAAATTGAACTTTCCAAATCCAATGTAAAAATACCCATTTGAAGATCACAAAAAACACAACTTCATTATTTAAAAAAATGAGAGAGATATATCAAGTTTTATATCGTATGTCAACTAGTGTGACATCTGAGCCACAAAAGAGTTAACCATAACGTTATACGAAGGATGGGTTTTCTTGTGCACCTGAAGTCTTTCCGAAAATATCCTTTAATTTAATACGTCTACCTAGCTTTGATTAACATTTGAATTTTTACAATGACTCAACAATATTTTGGCTTAAGTATTACGGGAGAAGACAGATTTAACAAAAACACAATGAAAGTGAGTAAACGATCTTGTAGAACGAATTTTATAAATAAAAAAAAAAGACAAATGTCACCATCATGGTATCATAACTTACAGACCTCTCCCCTTTGTGTTTCTGGTTTTTTAAGTACAAGACTTAAACTTTCACCTTTGTCTTCCCAAACCGTGTTTTTTAGTCTAACCTTGTTTCGCTTTTCTTCAATTACGTTTTCTCATAGTATTATGGCTTTTCATCAAGAAGTCGAAATTTTTTTTCCGCCTTTTCTCGCTGTTAATGTTATTTGACACAAGTTCAATAGTTATACATTCGACCAGTTTGTCTATGACATCGCGAACGTAATATTTTTATAAATACGAGCTGACAGAGGCGAATCGTCCAAATAAGCGATTATTCACAGCTTACTATTATATTTGATTTATTGAGTTTTTCTACTGACATTTCTTGGTGAAACTGCATTTTAATTATTATAATAAAAATACTTTTATAGTTTTATTCCACTTTTGTTTATAATTTTTTATAAATTTTTAACCAGTGACCGGGTTTCATCGTGACCGATCAGTCTGACGATGTCGGTCACGACGAAACCCGGTCACCGGTAAAAAAAATATAAAAAATATGAATAAAAGTGGAATAAAACCATAAAAGTATTTTTATTATTATATTATATTCGACTTTAGATAATAATTTTCTATGGTAAATAAAAATATAGGTCACCGGTAAGAAAAAAAAAATAGTTAAATAAAAGTGGAATAAAAGTATTTTTATTAATATATTATATTCGACGTTAGTTTGTTCTAATTATGCGAAAATAAATAAAATAATATTTTTTTAATTTGTTGTAACAGAGAGGGAAAACATTTTTGAGAAGGGAATATGGGAGTCTAGGCATTAACAGGGCTTATGACCTGTCATTGGCTGCTTAAGGTAGCCACTTTACACACTGTGTAAAATTTGCCATTCTGCCTATGTTTGAACATCCACATTTACTCAACTCTTCTATCTGTTGACTTATGTGAAGTAAAAGAGCTGAAACCTTTATCATCTGGGTGATATTCATCTGGCTGAACCAATTCGCCTACTAGGCAACGCCTGAAAACAATTTTTCAATTTCGTATTCTTCTTATTTTACAAAGTAGTTAATTTAACAATATTTATTATAAATCAACACCACCGTTTATATTCCGACAAAAAATATCTATGAGGTGCGTCCAGTGCTCAGCCTGTTCTCATTAAACCGATTACCTCAGCTTATTACTCCATACAAAAAGTACATTATATTTAACGTCTTTAACCTAAGTCAGAGTTTCAAGTACTAAACGAGCTTGCAGATTATAATTATTATCTGAAGATTCTCTATTTGGAAACTTGCATCTATAATATTAGATGTCTGAAAATGATTGATTATGTCTGTCACAACGGGCCCGTTTGACACGTATTGTGCAAATGAGGGTGAGTGGATACTAATTTATTATTTACTCCTTTACTGGGTTAAAATTTTGCTCATAGAAATCGAGTAAGAAGAAGAAGAAATCGGGTAAATGGGTCATTAACTTCCTGGTTTGACATCCCTAAAGGAGTCAAACAGGGATGTGTAATGTCACCGTGGTTATTCAACATATACATGGATAAATGTATGAGAGAATTGAAAAGTATGGATGTGGGAGCGAAAATGAGTAATCTTACTGTCAGTTGCCTTCTGTACGCCGATGACGCAGTCCTCCTAGCTGACAGCGAAGAGGAACTGCAATCCTTGGTTACAAAGGTTTACGAAGTGTGCAAGGAGAGTGATTTGCTAATGAATGTGCAAAAGTCGAACGTCATGGTCTTTGAAAGAAATGTAACTATGACTGAATGTAAGATTGTAGTAAATGGAGATAGTTTGAAACAGGTCGAAGAATTTGTATATCTGGGTAGTAGGTTTACTAGAGATGGAAATATGGACAAGGATATTGAAAGGAGGGTTAGTGCCGGTAACAGAGTTAATGGTGCCTTAAAGTCTGTCGTAGCAAATAAGTGTCTATCGCAAGAGGCTAAATTAGCAGTTCATAATGGAGTTCTGGTACCAACCCTAATGTATGGAAGCGAAGCATGGAGTTGGAAAAAAAGGGACGAAAGTAGACTGAATGCTGTTGAAATGCGATCCCTCAGGCGAATGTGCGGAAAAACAATGTACGATAGGTGCCCTAATGTCGAAATTAGAGCAGAATGCAAGGCTGAGTTAAGCATTATCGACAAAATTAAGAAAGGTCTTTTGCGATGGTTCGGTCATGTGGAGCGAATGAATGATGAAAGAACGGCTAAAAAGATTTATGATGCGAATGTGTCTGGTTGTAGAAGTCGAGGAAGGCCGAGAAAGACATGGCATGATCAAGTACAACAAATTCTTGAAAGTGGTCATGTGAAAAGTCGGAATAATCGACGTGCGTGCATGAGAAGATGTATGAATGTGAAGGAAGCAAAGGAAGTGTGCCAGGACAGAGTGGTGTGGCGTTCTATCCTCTCTGCCTACCCCTCTGGGGAAATGGCGTGATGGTTAGTTAGTTAGTTAGTTAGAAATCGAGTGGAGATAAGTTGGCTTCATGGTGTAATATATCGAGTGTTTACCCATCTAGGGATAAATGAAATAATAAAAAAAATATATATTTATCAGCCCATATTATTGTTTTTTTACCTTGCCCGGTGATTTTTGCTGTGGGATGGTAAGCGGTCAAACTCGCGCATAGAAATTTCAGCCATTTTTTCAAGTAAATAGGAGTATTTTTGGTTTGTAGAAATTTTTATGCTCAAATCAATGAGCTGTAAGAAACGGTAATGTACAAGAAGACACTGCCTGACTAATTTGCTTTGTATAGGGCCGTCTTTGTCTTTCATACACTCACTCTACACTGGACGCGTTCGACAGGGACGATGCTCTACAAAGTGAGCAGTTTATTTAAGCCTTACTATTGTGTGAAATCTGAACGCGGAAGAACTGTCAAATTATGTCGAATAATAATGGGATCGCGTATCATAACCTTATTATTTTTTAGAATATTTCACTTCCGATTGGACTATAGTTGATAGTTTAAAGTGAATTCTCTGCAAACATGCTTTCTGTATACAACTGTCAAAATCATAATAATCTATATCTTAAAGGATAAACCAAGGAAGTTAGATTGAGTGAAGTGTTCAAAAAACAAGATTTGTGATTGTGCGATTTCCTAAACATCGTAGCTTTTGAACCGAAGGAGATCATTTCAACCTATAAATAACTTTCAATGTAAAATAATATTTTTCTTTAAAAACAATAACACTAACAATATAAAAACAATGTTTTTGCATTAAAACAAAAACAAAGTACATTTTAAATTTTTTCGTATTCTTTTTTTTTCTTTCTTTTTTTTGGCCTTTTTCTCCACGCTACGGGGTGTTCTAGCCAGGGTCGTAATTTGTTTTTTAACATTATATACAATACGCATAGGTACACCAATCACTGCGTATCTTGATCATTTTTTGTTACACCGAGGTAAGATGATCAGTCTTACGTTTAAGGTGCCGGTCCAGGGTGAGAAGGTAACTAAATTTTCAAATTTTCTCTCGGGCTCCCCAGACATACTTCGGGTTATAAGCTGTTGGAAGACATTGGCCTCAAGCAAGACGTCGTGTTGAGGATGGCAAAGGAGAAACAAGAGTCAATGGTGGCATCCTAAGCCCCAGTTAGCAAGGGGGGTTATTGTCTTGGCGTCAGGTGGCAACCGGCCGTAAAACAGAAACCGAACAACAAATCTCCTAGTCCGACGTTAAGGACTTGGGAGGGCTGACCACAAGTAACAGCTAAAAGGAAGAAGAATAAGGTTAACAAGGTGAAAAATAATGCAACTCCAATATATATATCAAAAAAAAGATTTTTTTAAAAGTATTAATTTCAAGATGCCTCTTCTAGGGAGCCTGTTTTACAATTTTTCAGGATAAACGTAAAAAGATGCTGATGAAGAACATTTTAAAGAAGAATTAATGGTAATCTAGATATTTAAAGTACTCATGACCTGATGGCAAGAACACAGTAATAAAGGAAAATAATTTATTGAATTTGGATTTCTGGAAATAAATAATAACGCAATGAAACTTGGTAGGATTTCTTTGAATTGATTGACTGAGTAGTTGTGCATAAATATCCACTTCGATGGACAGTGTGATGAAGTATGAGAAATAATCGACCGTCGGCATAGTGAAAAATGAAATATAAAACATATATGTGAAAATTATTGATTATTAAATGGCGGCACCATGGCACAGTTGGTTAGACGGCCAACTGTGAAACTGGCGTCGCGGATTCGATTTTCGCAAGTTGCATGAAAAAAATCCAAGAAAGATTTTTTCTCAATTGGTCTGGGTGTTGTAGTGTATTTTTCAATATCTCCTTCCATATCTTCTTTTACCCACCTGATTTTTTTTATCATTTTAACAAATTAATCGTAAAGTAAAAACAGTTTTAATTTCAGTCAGTTTTTCTAAAGTCAATACTTAGTGGTCATGTTAAATAGAGATAATATGACTACTTGAAACGTTTTGTTATGGGATTGACAAACAGGAAAAAGACTGATGGTGATAAAACTCCGCCTTGAGGTACTCCAGTAACCATATAAACCTATCACGGATTTGTTAAAGAGTTTCTAGATTTGATTGTTTGTAGAAAGTTGTGATGGTTTTCATTTCTTTACATCTCAACGTAGTTTTTTTTTCATCAGGTAGCATAACATAATTGAAATTTTTTCGTATTTTGAAAAAAACTGTTTGGTTGTTTAAATATAATAGATTTAAATATTAAGACATTATTATTTACTTCCTCAATTCGTAAGTACTAATTTATATTCAAATTGCCTTAATAGCAGACATCCAAATTGTCAGCTATTATTGGCGAGGCTCTCATTAATTCCAATTAACCAGCCCGTTTGGAAATTAACCGGTTTAAGCCTTTCTTAAATATAATTGATTCGTGGTTAACTTTTTGGTCAGGTCCTGAGTTTGACAAGACTTTAAATTTAATTTGATCTGTTGAATTGAGTATTTACCCAAAGTTAAAATTTCACTTTCCAACTTGAAAGTGAAGTTAGTTTAAATTATTTTTAATTAAGATAAAATTTATGTTTAAAGCTATAACTTTGTGTTTATTAGTTTTTATTTTCTCATTTTAATTAAGAAAATAATTGTATTCTTATATATGTACTTATTATTTTATTTTAAAATATATTTTTTGTGTTTATGTTGTAGTATATTTTGTATAAGCAACTTATGTTACCTATTATAAAATGCAAAGAAAAAAAGAAAATAATAAAAAATACCCTAAAACGTATTTTCATACACACGACAGTTCACATTATTTTTCTGGTCTTCTTTGTTTTCCGCATTAGCATTGTGATTCCTTATTTGTTGAACTTTTTAATTGTTTTTTTATACTATATTTTCATAAAAAGTACAAGTTTTTTGTAACTAAATTCTAAACATATCTACTTTTACACATCTAGTAAATGTTGTTATTTGCTCTACATATCGTCTGACCAATTTGCAAAACTTCAATCTCCAAAAATATTTTTTTTACAGGAGGGTGAAAAAACAGTATAATTTCATAAACTATGTATCTAAACCATCCATGCACCCTTTTAATCATTTTGTCAGCTATCCTTATCTTGACCTCGAATCTTCTGTTTTACCTTACATTCGATTAAATTATTGTATTTCAACAGAATTTAGTCAACTTTTATCATTGTGCTTCTAATTTTATACTACTCTTCCATATATGTTAGGGTAACCTGACTCCATTGTGTTATTAAATCAAATTTTGGAAAGATGAAAATCGCAAATAGTATTTTTTAAGTATATACAATTACAAACACATATTTAAATATTTTTTTGGTTGGACATTCAATATATGATAATGTCACAAATTGGTTTGAAGTCACCACCAGAATTTGTCAAGGTAGCGTCCTTGTACCATTACTTTTTATAATCCTCGTGGACTTCATCCTAAGGAAATTAATTCCACTAGATTGAAGAATATCCATCTCTTCCTTACGAAAACTCTGCAATCTAGAGAATGCTGATGATGCGGTTTTAATTGACGATTCAGTCACGGGTCTTCAAGCCACTGTAGATAGCATAAAGAGGTTCTCTGCATGCATGGGTTAAAAAATCAAAATAGCAATAAATCATGTACTGTGTATCACTTTATGCCTCGATGCCCAAAATTCCCTGACTTTGTAAACCAAGTTATCAAAAGAGTCGAGAGTGTCAAATACCTGGGAGTATATTTTACGGAAAATGTCAGCTTTCAATAAGAACTGCAAATGCGGCTAGGAATAGCAAGGGCCACATTTAATAGTATGAAGGCTATCGGAAGATAAGATATTTCGTCAGTGAAAACCAAATACCACCTATATAAAGCCTGCATAACACCTATTCTCCTCTAGATGCGAATCGTGGCACCTCACAAGGGCCCAAAACAGCAAAGCACTGAGTTTTTATGATAGGTATCTCTGAAGAATCTTGAGTGTGCAGTAGTTTGACTTGAGAGAAATGAAGTTATAAGAGAACAGACGCAGCAAACTCCGGTGGTAACTGTCACCAAGCGGAGGCGATACGGTTGGCTTAATCATGTACTGAAGACACATACTGAGAACTTTAACCACGCTTGCATACTTTACAAGGCATCAGGTTCTTGACGTTCTGGACATCCACTGCTGACTGTTGGCAGTTCATGTAAGAACTACGAGACGCAAACCTGACTTGGGAGGATGGACAGAGATTCCTGGAGGATCTTCGAGGACACTTTATGCTCCAATTAGGGAGCGGACATGGAATGATGACGATGATTCAATACAAATTTGAAAGAAATCAAATTTTTTAAAAAAAATCTGTATCAAGTAAATACAAAGATAGCGTTAATATCATTGTCATTAATGTGCGAGATTTATTCAAGGAAATATGTTAATATTTTAAACCCAAAAAGTAAAGGCAATTATGTTCAAAATGGTTTACTGTTTGTTCTCTCTTGAGACCCTATCACCACCTGCACACACTGCTTCTTCCCGCGTCTCTTAGTTCTGCCGAATAAATCTGAAAGATTGTCGTCGTCGGCCTTCCAGGACGGCGGAAGCCCGTAGGCGTAAAGAAGAGACAACTTGGCTTTAGGTTTTCCTGATGCATGCACAGTACGTGTCCAAGCAAAGCCCACCGCCGCATCCTCAAAACGCTCAAAGACTCCTATGTATTATGGTCAAATACCTCATATATGAGTATGGGTGCGAATCTTGACACTTTACCATAACTCAAATCTCTAAACTTCTAAGTTTTGAATGTAAGTGCTTGAGGAGAATATTACGAATAAGGTGGTTGGATTTTATAAATAATATTTAAGTCCGAAAACAGAGACAGCAGGATCCTATAACAAGCGTCTCGAGGATGTGACGGTGGACCTGGCTTGATCACGAGCCGCGCATGTCTCAAGAGAACCTAAATTGCCTCTTCTCTAAACCTGCGGGCTCACGCCGTCCTGGAAGGCCGTCGATGACGATCTTTCGACTTTATTCGGTGGAACAAAGGGGCTGTGGATTGACTTAGGAGAATGCGAGAGTGCTGGCTGGCAAAAGGGTCTCCTGGAGGCAACTGATGATGTCCACATGCTCCACTTAGAAGCAGATTTAGAAAAGAAGAAAAGTTATTACACTAAAATATTTCATAAACCTTGGACTGGTACTTGCAGCGTAAATGTGATCATTTTACCTTCAAGTAACAACACTAGTTAAAATACGCAGCGATTGGTACAGTGTCCTATGCACCATTAGGTAGAGAAAAAGAACGATTGTCAAACAATTTAAGTGCATCAACAATTAACAGTATTACATTATGTAAAAAAAACTATGTACGAATGTGCTATTAAGAGTTATTAAAAAATAAAATAATTGAACGATTTAAATGCTACATTGAAACAATTATGTTTAAGGCCTTTGTTTTTTTGAGGTAATCGAATTGAATCGAATCGCTGCTAATTGATATTTCTAATTAATTGAAAATGAGCCGTACTTTCATTAAGTGGATATTTTGGTCAAGCTGACCGCTGGGGGTGAAGAAATCTTTGTGTGGGTTGTTTTACCAATACCACTGCACTGATGTATTTAACACTTTTAACATAAACATACATTCCTTTACAAGTAAATAATATCACATATGTGTAAGTACGAAAAATATGCCAAAATGGCCCACGCGTAAAAAGAAAAGTTTACAGGTGAGAAAATAATGCAATTAATAAATTAATTAGTACTTACGAAAATTCATAAATCTATAATTTCTTATTTTACATAGCTTGCGTTTTATTCAATATTATTATTTTGTGTAATTGTATAATTTTTATTTTTTATTAAGGTCTTAAAATGAAAGGTCTACTTGTGCGATTTTGGTGACATTCAGCTATTTCGATTATTTTTCTATGA
The DNA here is from genome assembly GCF_059751315.1 of Micrasema longulum. NCBI lineage: Eukaryota > Metazoa > Arthropoda > Insecta > Trichoptera > Brachycentridae > Micrasema > Micrasema longulum. The sequence goes on from NW_028277267.1 coordinate 32,561, forward strand.
AAAAAAAATGCCAAATAAAAAAAAAATACAAAATTGCTGGCCATTCCCAATTTCAGAGTTGTAATAATTCTTAAAAGACTATGATAAATAATTTCTTTGCGAGTGGTGAAGTACCATTAGGTTACCACGTGAAAAGGTTGGAATATTCTAATGTTTAGACGTTTGAAAAATAAAAAAACATGGAGACATACTGTTTAATAATTGCTTTTCTACAATTTATAAACATTAAAATGTATTTAAGTCCTGTTATTGTAAAATAAATTTTAAATCACAAATACGCTGCTCATCTTACATGCGTGCATCCCTCATCACTGTCAATAACTGGCTAAATCTCTTCCACACAAACACCGGCTACAGAACAACGTCTCTTTTTTCTTTGTTATGAGTATGAAGATAGATCTTCGTGCTCTCTCAAATACAGATGTATTGCTGTATTGACGTCACATTCATTCTTTGCGTAGGAAGAACAAATATTTTTTTAATCAAAATTTAGAATGGTTATTTACATTTTGCTTTCCAAATCGGTTGTGAGAACGTCAATATGAAGATCACGAAAAATACAATTTCATAATTTTAAAAAATAAAAGGGATATATGAAGTCTTGAATCGCATATAGAGTAGTCACATTATTTTTTTACAACAACCTTTTAAGGGTATTTTTTTAAAAATTAAAATGCTTTTTCCGCTTATCTCATTTAAAAATGTATGTTTAAATATAAGGATGTTATATTTTTAGTAATACATGCTGAGATTTATAGCTGGAGAGGATATATGTAGAAATAATGAAAAATTATATGAAATAAGAATTATCTGACCAAACTAAAAAAATCACCTCGTGCGGATGAAATCGAGAATACAGTTCTTTTTTCAAAGTAAAACCAGAACCCTGATTTCGATTTTCAGTAAAATTGGAGGCCAAATTGAGAAAGACATGGCATGACTTAATCCAATAAATGATGGACATATAAAAGTCGAAATAATTGCCGGGCGTGGGTTAGAAGATATATGAATGAAGAGGAAGGAAGGGGAAAATATTTTTTTCGAGCCTAAGGCATTGCATTGGTGGGTACTTCAACTGCGGTGTATTTTTTAAATAATTGTTGTCATACAAAGGTAAGACGGTCAAAGGACTATGAAATATTATTGTGTAAAAACCATGTCAAAAATCGAACCCGAGACCTCTTACATGGTAGGCAAACGAGCTGACCATTTTCAGAGGCGAAGATTTTCTGTTCAGCCCTTTCATATTTTTTGTTAACAATCCATTCGTAATGTCCATTTAGATATTAGTCAATGGATTGACAAGGACCTTAATCGAGCACTTGAATCTGAATGTGCTTTCAGTGAGTGGTGACACACACAGCCACCCTTGACCCTACAATCATAGACCTCCTCTACAATCACAAACCTCCCTTACAATCACAAGTCTCGCTTCTCTCTCAACTTGTGACGAAATCATTAGCATTAGCATAGTAAGATCGTATTGAATTTTCAAAAGTGTTAGCAATTGCGTATTTAAATAATGCCAAATATTACGACGCTTGTCTCAAATAAGTCAAATTCGAAATAAAATTTAAATATTTGTTCTTTCAAACCGATAAACGGTTTCGCTGTAGCGTCATTGGCTTACGAATCACATGTCAGTGGTTTAAAACACAAAAAAACATGTAATTTGTGATATATAGCTTACGACCCGTTGTCTGGTTTAACATACTTTACAATATTCACCGTTCAACTTTCACGTTAGTATTTATTTAAGTTAAATAACATATCCTTACACTCTATGTGGTAACACTTGAAATTCTATCAATGGAATTATTTTTGAAGTGGAATAGTGTGCTGTCGGATAAAATTTAGATATACTTTAAATATCTTCAAATAAAGTATTTGTCATCGTTATTCACCATAAATACCAATAGTAAACATATGCACAACAACCACAAGTATTACATTTTCATTGGAAAATTCCTCTGTTAGATGCTAAATTTGAAATGTTAATGAAATTTAATAAAAACAGCATAATTTGGATACAGTACAATGAACATGAGGGAATCAAACAAACAAATCTTCATCATTTTCATTATCTTTTTGCAACTAATGGTGCGTAGGGAACTCCATTAGTATACCAACCACAGTGCATTTTAATAAATAAAACATTATTTTATGATGGTACGATAACCAGGGACTATGTATTCTACTGTATATTAACCCGGGAAATGAACCAGATACCTTGAATGGTATAATAGTACTACACACGTGCGTTTCCAGAAACTATCTACCAGCCAGCGGGCCACATGGCGACGATATCTACCTACTGTCTACAAAAGCTTCTCTTCGGACATCTATCTCCCTTTGTTAACCATGGAGTTGAAACAGTGTTTGATTTATTTAGTTTTTTATTGCTTACTTCTTGCCATGAAAACTTGACCAATTTACTACTATACTCTATTTTTTATAAATTTATTGATATTGTTTTAACTTTGCTGAAATTCCTCTCGTCCATGCGCTTTGTAGCTGCACGATAATTGGTTATCTAGCTTTCATATATCAACTTTAAAATACCTAAATTTTGTAAACTGGGTCTAGAATTCCAATCTAGTAGCTGCAAGGCGTGTTGTAATCTTACTCCTTTTTATTATTCATATTATTAATATTTTTTAATACACAAAATTTATTTGTCAATTTTTAAAATGTGTAAATGGGGGCTAAATTTCTAACTGTCTATGCGCTCTGTAGCTGCAAGACGTCCTGTAATCTAGCTCCTATCTGTTATATTTTTTTATTGATCTTAATTGAAAACGAGGAACTAGAATCCCAACCGTCCATGCGCTCTGTAGCTGCAAGACGTACTGGGATATTTATTAATTGTACAGCTCCCTTGAGGTGATTTTCACAAAAATAGCGCTTTAAAAATTATCCAACTATATGTATATATATATATATATAGGCAAACGCACAGACCACCAGACTATGAGGCGAAACAACGAATTTAAAAAACGGCATACTTTTAAAATAATTCTAACATAGCATTAAAATGATTATGCCAAATCAAAACGCTAATGAGATTGAATAAAAAAAGCGTTATTTGGTAACAGTCTACGAACATAGGGAGAAGCGGACCAGCTAATAGAGACGTAATATCTTGGCTCTCGAATTCCTGACGTGACGAGGGTATATCTCAGATTGGAGTCTGTAATGGACTCGGGGAATGCGTAAAGAGGTGTTACTTCGGTAGTTAACGGAGAGGTTACCTACCCAAGGTGTTCATTTATCAAAAGGGATGTTCCAGGAAAAAATAGCATGGATTATTTTACCCTTTAAGTTGTCTGTCATATTCAAAAATACATACGAGGACTATTCTGCAGTCATAATAAAAAAGGCAATTATTTGGAAAAGTCTTTTTATATATGACGTTTAATCATTTGTCAACTTTACGCTAATCGAAAAAAAAAAAAAATAATTATCATAAAAAAATATTTTGAGTTTGTCAAACTTTTTGTAGACAAGGGCTGGATTCAACTTCCCGGGGAGCTGTTAATATTAACATCTCAGTTGTAATATGTTTTTTGTATACAACACATATGTCAATATAAAGAGCTCCCCAGGGAGTTGAATCCAGTCCTTGTCTACAAAAATTTGGACAAACTCAAAATATTGTTGATAAATCCACCTGGTCTATGAGAAGTAAAGAAATTGAAAAGAAACATTTTTCAGGCGTTGCCTAGTGCGTAGATGAAATAATTCAATCACACGAATCTCAACCGCATAAATAAAGGTTTTAGCTATTCTATTACTTCACAAACATCAACAGATAAAAGAATTGATATTTTTATTTTATTTCATTTATTTATACTTTTACAAGGTTTGCATTCTTTTTTTTACATTAGTTATTTAACAAAGTTAACATAATAATAATAATAATAAAAAAAAAACGTAATTAATCTAATTTACCTAATTTTCATTAACATAATAAGCAATATAAACTAAAATAACCAAAAAAAACATAACCAATTTTTATAGACCAATAGACCAAATTTCATAAATAGTACACACATTTGGCTTGATCCACTCATCGATCCGTGTGCAACCCACCTCCACTATCCATTTCTTAAAAGCAATTTTATATTGTTAGTACTTATTAATTGTCCTTATGGATAATAGAAGAAGATTGTATCCTCTTCGACCGTAGGTTATATTAATTTTTTTTTTCTTGCAGCATCAGGGTGGAATATTTAGTAACTCCTATATAATAAGTTATGGAAGGTAGAGAATAACGTTTGTGTTTATAGATGTTCAAATATGGGCAGAATGCTGAATGTTACACATTGTGTAAAGTGGCCACTCAAACCAGACAATGACAGTTCTTCTGTATTACCTTCACTTCTTCACAATACTTCATGTAGCAAAATTGATTAAGATACACTGCGATTGGTGTACCAATTAGGCGTGGAATGGGAATGATGATGATGATGATGAAACGTTCGAAACAGCAAGAGTAAATTTTGGAAAAACTTAAAACTCACCAGTTCTCAAAATCAGTAAAAGAATAAATACTAAAGCGAGTGGTGACAATATTAGTTGTATTACTCAAAAGATTTCTGTAGTAATAACGGTCTCAAATTTTTCCATTAAATGACAATTTAAAAAAAAGGTTTACTTAACATTCAAGACAACGTGACGGCGACAAGCGAAAAATTTATTTATTTATTTATTTTTTATTTATTTATTTATTAGTTTATACATACAATGTTACAAAATGGCACAAAAAACACTCTGGCAAATTCTGCTAGTACTAGGAGTAGACTCAGTATATGAAGGGTCGGCAAGCCAGAAATATTAATACGCCTAATGTTGCAATCGGTTCCTATATGGGCAAATGCCTGTTCTAAGAAACCGATTTGTTGCGGCAAATATGGTTTACGAATATTTTTCCCATAAATAAAAAACAAAATTGAAGAAATAAAAAAAAAAAACAAAAGAGAAGAAAAAAAAAATTTAGTTTACATTAAATGTAAAAATACAATTAAATACATAAATACAAAGCATACATACTTCGTACATACATATACACATACATACATATATACACACACATATACATACATATATATACACACATTCATACACAATATATATGCACATGCGAAAATACAATAAATTTATATATGATTCAATGGGATAGCATAATATTTAGATAACTATCTTCAATAAATTCTCCGATTCCTTACTTCCAATGTCTGTCAACCAAATTTTTAAATTTCTCTTCAAAACTGATGGTTTATCAGATTTCCAAAATGACGGTATCAGGTTGTATAGTTTAGGTCCGTTATATAGAAATGATTTTTGGAATACCGCTGTACGTGCTATTGGAATACAAGAGTGTTTTTCACCATTGTAATGTTAAATGATTTAAGAAATAAAATTATTAAAAATTAATAATAATAATAATTTGTTCATAAATAAACGATAATAAAAAAAAATTGAATGATTTTTTTTTTTTAAATCTTTTTTATAGCAATTCGGAACAGCATACAGTAAAACTCTAATTATCTGAATTCTTGAGTGCCAGATTTTACTGCTTTTAAAAGAACACATCAAATTGGAATCACATTAAAAACTTACTTAAACATGTCTTGCAAATTTAATCGAACAATCAAATTGAAATTTCAAACGTATCCTTTATTTTTAATTTCTGATAACGATATGGATATTTAGAAATTAGAATGACTGTAGCTCGGGTGAACGGAGTTCTATTGTATTCATATCTTGTCCCTGTCCAGGCGGATTAAGAATGGAGTTCTGTATATATTATAGAACCAGAACCCGGTACTTGTATTAAGGACTCGATGCGATGGCTTTTCTCAGTTAAATCCTGAAAATGAACACCAAACGTAGTAGTTGCGCGTTCTTCTACCACGCACGAGGTTTCGAGTTAAATTCCTGGCAAGGCCAGCGTGAAATGTTTGTTCCAAGGTGATTTTGCAGTACAATATTTCATTTCAAATCACGCTACCTTTATGAAACAGATTATTGAGATAAGCTGCGTTCGCCGTTCCAATGCAATGCCCTTTGCACCATCTAATGCACATAGGGATACATGTATAGTGATTATTTTATTGCGGGTTACTTAAGTGATTTTATTTTATGTTCTGCGCATTTTGTAGATGCGCATAAAAATAATAATATTTTCTTTGTCGTCTACCCTGTTTTTCTTTTATTACAATTTTTAAATATTACGTTCATTTATATTTATTCTCTATTATTACGTTTATACGAATGTTTATCAATCTTTTGATATTTTTTATTACCAAGAAATATTTCGTTAAAAGATCTGTAAAATGCGTGGTACATTTTATTAAATCCTAAGAGAGCTTAAGCATTAAGAAAAATATATCAGAACCCTTTTAAGTCTTCGACAGTCTTTTCCTCTGATCTTTTTATAAAATAAATGTTTTTCAAACAAGGTTTATGTAAATGTTTGAAAATTCATACGTCACTACGTTTGCTACAACACGTATCCAAAATATAAATAATTATTGTTATTTAATTTAAATTCAATCGAATTAAGTTGCGAAAATAAACATTAAAAATATTTTTCGATTTGAATCAAATTTTGATTCACTCTTGTGATAAGAAATATCATAAAATAAAACAGCATTTTTAATGGGTATTTCCAAGATTATAGTAGATATATGTAAGCAATAAAGTATAATAAAGTATTACACCAACAAATAATAGATTTATAAAATCAATTTCCATTACCTTGTTGTTATCTTCCAATCCCTTGAAAAGCAGCGTCCCCAATTACGTATTCATTCAAAATATTCACAAAACGAAATCTTTTATAAAAAGGGGGGTTGATTGAGGGTGGCAGGTGGCGGCAACGTACCCGGCGTAATAAAAATAAATTAAAACAAACAAAAATAAAAATAACACAGCGCGCACAATCGAAATCTTCCTATTCGATAACGAGTCAGCGAAAGTGAATAGAAATATGATAATAATAAGGTTTATTTTTTCAACGGGGGGTTTTAAAGGATTATAAAACTGTAGGGGGTGTATTGTACGCGATTTTAATTCCCCAGTCGGAGACGTGAAGCTGTATAACTTCGGTTGAATGCGGCTTTGGACTATTCTGAAGCCTCCTTTCGCTGCCCCCGCGACCCGCACCCCTAGTAAAACTTCCCGTAAACGCATGCGCCTGGAATATTCGACCAATCAAACCGCCCATAACTTTAGGCTGTGTTGGTGGAAGTAAAATACAGCAGCCTTCATAGTCTAAGTGACTTTTTTTACATGTGGTTGTTGAAAATCACCCTGTTGCTTCAGGCGACTGAGCGGTTCCGATTTGACCTACTATGGGATGTATAGCGATATAAATTAATATAAAATTTTATTAATAGCCAACTTAATCTTTCTGCTCTGCCTCATTCAGACAAAAGCTGGAAAATGTATTCCTTTACCGCGGTCTTTTCGTATTTAGTATCATATGGCGGGTAATAAAGTTTTATATTGAAAGTGAGGGTAGAAGAATGTTTTATGCTTGTGTTATACTAAAGAAATATGTTTTTGTGGTTTTATTAATCTTAAAAAATACCACTTACGAGTATTTTGAAAGGGAATGATATTAAATAGACGACAAAAGATAAACTATTAAACGTAATTAAATTGTTTTGACAAAAATATTGCATAGAAATATTTGGAGCTAATAAATCAAGTATTTTGATCATTTTTGTCTTGCAAAGATAAGAAGTGTAAAGTGAGATGGATACGATCTTTAAAACTCGACAAGAGAAATGCATTCTTTCATCCTTTTTCTTCCGGTTCAGTCTCATTTCTATTCATAAGTGTTGCGACCAAAACGCAATTGCACTTTTCAAAAGATTAAACAAATAAAAAATATACATGTATTTTTGGGACTACTTAAACATTATTATGCGTGAAGCGTGTTATGTTTGAGAATCATTTTGATTTAATTTATTTTTTTCAAACTATGCAACGCCTACGTTATCTTTGAACTGGCAGTGATTTTAGTGTTTTTGACAAGAGGCTTTAATCACTTTTCCGTCTAAAAATCTCTACAGGTACAATTTTAGAAGTTATGAATTTTGTATAATTTGCATAATGATAACACTAAACCTAGTCGAATGTCCATGCGACCTTATACCGTACCCAATTATTGATCCTTCCGAAAAATGCATATTTCTTTAGTCCATTTAGGCAAAATAAAGTAACTTATAAAAGTACCTACAGGAGTCCACAGTCGATCACAAAGTTTAAATATTTGACAATCCCATTTAAAATTATGTAAAATATTCGAATAATTAGGCTCCTCTACAAAATCTTTTAGTTCACAAATACATGAACAAGATAAGCAATAGTATACGCTTAACTCATGGTGAACTTTAAAAAAATTCAAAAAAAAATTTTTCACACACAACCTATATTTTTTTATTATTATTATAATAAAGAAAATGGTAAAAGTCCTTAATGTCTCGGACTAGCATCCCTTCCACAAACCCTTACCCTTCTCTTACCTAACCGCCTCCCTAGTTCGCGTCCGATGCGTATCGTTTCGTTGGTCAAATAAATTTATAATCATAATTTCCTCTTTTTTTAAAATGATAAAAAGCAATTTTCTAAAAAAATCATTAAAATGTTTTTAAAAAGACATAATAAATAAATGTAACTCTAAAGTCTTACAGTATGGCTAAAGAAAACCACGTATAAAATTTTACTTCAAAACTTTGAATGTACTTCCCAGCAATTAAATGTTCTACATGCAACATACTTTGAAATAGCATTTTTTTTAAATAGCCAAAGATCACAATGCTATTTATGTTTTAAACTCCTTAAAGCGACTATAAATATACTTCATAAGCTAACAAAAAAATTAACTAGGGTAATAAAGAATAAAAAAAAAAAACACAAACATATTCTTAATTAGATTTATTTATGTTATTTTTTTAATGTTGTATGTATAAAACAAATTTTTATTTATTTTTAAACGACTTCTTATACTTGTTAAATAATTCAAAAATGCTTTCAGTTTATCATTTTTTTTGCAGACCGGCTGGATTTCTTTTCTAGGAAGTTATTTAGATCGAAATTTGTTGCATCAGAGAGGGAAAACATTTTTGAGAAAAGTTCCAGCTCTTTTACTTCACAAAAGTCAACAGATGGAAGAGTTGAGAAAATTTATATGTTTGGACAAAGGCAGAATGGTGAATGTTGCACAATGTGTACATTGGCCATTAAAACCGCCAATGACGGGTCTTAAGTCTTGTAAATTCCAAAACTTCCATATTTCCTTCTGAAAGGTGTTTTTCCTCTCTGTTGCAACAAATTTAGATCTAAATAACTCCTCATGAAGGAAATCCAGCTAGTCTGCAAACATTTTGATATACTCAAAACACTGTCGAAAACATATTGCCAAAAAATTTAAACCAAATAATTAGGAAAAACGTTAGGCTAGGGGTTTTTTTATATTATTTTACAGTGGCTCGGGGGTGTACAATAGATCAAGTACCCTGCACATAAAAACGGTCTTGTAGTTCAAACCTAGCACCAATAGCCGGCTGGTAGCGGGGACAGTGCGTACATGTAGTGTGTCCATTTATTTTTTTTGTCTCTCGAAATAATATATTGAACGTAAGTTTTTTTTTTGTCTTATTTATATAAAAATTTGTTTATGTGCCATTAATTTTATTGTAAACTACGTGTATTTTGATTACTTATAAAGGAATCGTTATCATGAACAAACTAAGTAATTTGTATTTTTAATATTCAAAGCATTAACTTTGTGGTCCAACATTTTAATATTATGTTAATAAAATTTGTATAAAACCACTCACCGACTTATCTGTCTACCGGAAGAGACGGGTTACGTCTCGAAACCGGTAGACAGATAAGTCGGTGAGTGGTTTTATACAAATTTTATCAACATAATATTAAGTAATTTGTGTTTGTTTGACTAGAAAATCAAAATGTCCGCATACGGTAGAGTGGATCAAATATCGTAGTAAGTGAATCGTGACCCACTGCGTACCTAAGCTTTTAGAAGTATCTCTTATGGTACTGACATATTCACTAAATTCTAAAGACATATTTAATATATTTATTTACAGTGTATTTGAGTAAGCTACTATAAATTTATTCGTGATCCACTGTACTCGACCTAGAGTAAACGGTGTATGATTTCCCATTTCTTAACAAAGCCGTTGTAACCACTGAATAGATCTGTGATTGTAACTCTTTATATTGTTAGTAAATGAAAACAAACATGCAGTCTGAAAATACGGTATTTAAGCGACAGTGATATCAAATATATATCAAATAAAAAATAATTTTTTTAGCTATTCCTTTTCCGGTCAAAATGCTAGACTTAAGAATGAGTTAACCCTTCTTATAAAAAATGCACTTTCTCTAGCCACCTCAAGAAACGCCTAGAACATTTTTATATACCCTCAGAATCCTGAACTCCCTGTATTTTAATGTTTTTTTTTAAATATATTTTTTATCCCTTTTCTTTCCTTGGTTCTTCGTTCTCTTTCTTTTCATACTCATCGTCTTATTCCACATTCCTCATTCTTTAATATGTATAACATATTATTTTTTTCAAAGTTAATATCTGCAAGCCTTATCACCCAATTAAAACACAGCTTTTATTTTAGATTAATTAGGTTTTTTTAAGAGTATATTTTCGTTTTTTTGTACAAATTATTGACTAATTCTTCTTCTGATCAGTCTGTTTTTTGGTTGGCAGAAGATATTGCTTTAAGCAATAAGTCCACTAAAGTACTTATTTTTTGTGCTTGAAGTTTTAAAATAAAAAAATAAAATTTAAGCTTTCGCGTTTAAATCATTGCAAAATTAAAAACTTATAAAAAGAGGGTGATCCACTGTCAGCACCCTGATCCTGAAAATAAAAAAAAATAATTACAAAAGTTTTATGAAAAAAAACCGTCTACTTTTCCCACTGTTCAATTGTTAAAAAAAATAGGGTTTTAGATATAACAACGTTACTAAAAAAGAATTGTTTCCTTCGGATTCATAAAGACAGCATAATACAAAGTCGTATTTCTACGTCACAAAACGTAAGTACGTGACCTGGAACAACTGGTAACATCTTAATTCCAAAATTAAAAACAACATCATTATACTTACTCAGGAATATTTTTCTTTAATGAAATGAACAAAGGAAATTAAACGTGCAGTCAAGAATACAACATATTTAAGAAAGAAGTGAAAAGTTATATTTGTAATACTTTTTTGCGTCTCTCTGATTGAAAACACCATTTATCTAGTTTTAAAAATTTATATATAAAATTAAAAATAATAATAATAAAAAATACAATAAACAAATTATTGTAACACGTCACTTCCCATTATGTTCACAAGAATTGTTTATATTTGTAATATGAAAAGTTACTGTTAAAATATGTATTAAATTTTTATAAAAAAATGTGTTTGGTCGTAGTATTGAATGCTTCAATTTTTTTATATGAATAATCTAAACTTAACCCAATAAAAAAAAACAGTTTGCATTTACTGTTTAACTCAAGGTGAAATACAACTAGCAGATATTACAGAAATAACGACTTTAACAACCATTTAAAAAAAGGTGAAAACTTAACAATAACAATAAACCTACCTACTAGTAACAAAAATAAAACATGAAAATAAGAAAAAAACAAATATATTTATATGTTTAAAGCAATTAACATAACACACAACTGAGATAGAGAACGGTTCTGGAAAGAGCACATAGGAATCGAGGCATTTACAGGGCTCATGATCTTTTATTGGCCAGTTTGGGCAGTCACATTACACCCTTTTAACATTTATCATTCTGTTTGTATTTGAAAATCGAAAATTCTTCGTTATCTTTCTTGATAACTTCCCTAGGAGGTGAACTTCAGTTCTTGTCTTCAACCTTTAAACAAACTCAACATATTTTTGATAAAGCAATAATTACTATAACTCCAATAATAATCTATCATACAAGATTTTTTTTCAGCAAATCACCTCAAAATATATATATTTTTCGCAATCAATGAACAAACATAATAAATAAAATATTTAAAAAAAAAAAAAAAAAAGGAATATTTGCGTTCTTATGATTTACCCAAATATTTAATTTTGAAGGCCATTTTCAACAAGTTGTAAATAACTCACTATTAGAAAATGGAATCAAGTTGGGGTAAAGTGGGATTCGAACCACGGAACTTTGGTCCATGAGTCCGAGACACTAGCCGCAGGACCACAACCCGATAAACTATTAGATAATTAAGTCAAAATATCAAATTGTACCTTCTTACGAACTGTAAATACCTCAGCGGTACACACAATTTTGTTTGAATTTAAATACGAATTATTATTTGTACAAGATGTTGGTGGAACAAATTCATTATTAATTTAAGTTGCATTCATTCGCTTTCTGATTTGAATCCCTTTTCCAGTGACGATCCGGCTAGTAGTAATAATAACAGCTATGAATATTATTTTCCAAGTACCCGAAAACGGGGACCAAAGTGTAAGCGCCAGAGAGCTCGAATAAACAGACTGTGAAATTCCAGGGTCCTTTTAGAAAGGTAGATTTGAATATTGTTTTCATCGTCAAGGCTTCTGGCAAATATATCTTTTGTGATATTACGAAACTTTTGCGACTCATAAAAGCTCAAATATTTAAGATATATTAATACTTATATTTTGTTACCCGTCGTTGAATACAGCCTCTAGGATTTCTAAATAAATTTTACATTCCTACGTGTTTTTAGATGTTGATGTTAAAATAACTATTTTATAAGAGTTTATGTTGATGGGTTTTTTATTTTCTAATATTCAACGTTCGTATATTCAGTTTAAAAATTGCTTTGTATATAAAGGAACATTATCGTTATAATAGTTAATTTCAATGGTTTTTAAAAATTTAATATTCACATAAATATTAAAATTATTATACAAACATAAAAAAATATTTTTGAAGCACAAACTTGGTGGTTTTTCATTAAACAAGAAAAATATTTAAAAAACCACTTTGTTTCTAACCCTTTGTTATTTATTAAATTACCGATTGGTTTTCGAACAATATGTGCTTCCCTTATCATCATCATAAGCTCGACAGCCCTGAGTAGGCCTTAGATGTATCCAGAAGTCTCCTCCACTCTTGCCAGTCTGCAACCCTTCCTTTCAGTTCCTCACTTCCAACGTTGTAGTCCATCCATCGCATTTTGGGCCTACCTGGTCATCGTCGTCCTTGTGGCACAGAGAGAATTAGGCAATTCATGGAGTTTTTGTCGTCCATTCCAATTATATGGCCAGCCCACCTCAAGCGCCCCCTCTTGATGGAGTTGATAACATTGGACGCTCCGTAGATTTCATGTAGCTCCCTATTGTAGCAACGACACCAGTGGTTGGTTTTTCTCACAGGGCCTGACAACTGTGAGGATTCTTCTTTCAAAAGTTGCAAAGGTTCTCTCAATATTCTTTGTCATAACCCAGGTTTCGGAGGCATTTCAGGATTGGTTTGATCAGAGTTTTGTAAAGTAATATCTTAGTTTGATAAAAATTATTTACTGACATTTCTTGATAGTATTCCACTGTAATATTGTTTTTTTTTTGCACCACAACACCCAAACTTGTGAAAAATCACATTTTAATTTTTGTGTTCTCACCGGGAATCGCACCCGGGACCTTCCGTGCATGAGTCAAGCGTCTTGATCACTACCCCACAGAGGCCGCCGTAATGATGTAATAACTTATGTTTATACATAAGTTACTAATTAAAAAATCTTGATACACTTCCAGTTATTTGTTCGACCAATTAACTCTTTCACCCTCTAATGGGCATCTTCAAACTGGTCTGAATATCTAAATATATGTTATCACATCATTTTTATCTTAGTATTTTATCGTATTAGTTTGGACTGTAATTGTTTTTGAAGAGCGTAGAAGAAACGGTTAGCAGCCTTTATTTTCCTCCTGATTTCTTCCAGCATATTTATGTAGATCCAGCAAACGGCAGTAGGCCTCGTGATGTTATAGTCAGCGCGTTTGCCTGCCATGCAAGAGGTCACAGGTTCGATTCTCGATACGATTAATTGAAATATTTATTTAAATCAGTGTTTTAACACTCGAATATTTCATAGTCCTTGGACTGGTATCTTAAGTGTAAGGCTGATCATCTTACCTCCATGTAACAAAAACGATCAAGATACGCTGCGATTGGTATACTAATGCAATTTCCTATGCCCCATTAGGTGCGAAAAGGGAATTATGATGATTTTTACGTGCTTCCTTATCAAGGTGTGATTTAGAAATAAAGATAATTATATTTTTTTAATTTTAACAGGGTCAATTCATTTTATAAATTAAGTATACCGATAAAGGAAAACGTAATTATTCAGAAACTACTGCTACTACTACCATTAAGTAAGTCCCCCGTAGGAGTAGGCAAAGAGGATAGACCACCATACACGTCTATCCTGGCATTCATTCCTATTCATGGATCCTGTCATACGTGCCCTTCAGTTAAGTCTGGCTTTTACATGACTAGACTTAATCCAGAATAAAAGTTTATCTGATCATGTCAAGTCATCCTGGGTCGTCTTCGTCCCCCGTTATCTATCGTTCATTCCCGCCATACATATCTGTTCTACCATTTTCGTCATCCATTTATTCTACATGACCAAACCATCTCAGATACCCTTTATTATTATAAATTATTTATTTATTTACTGTTGATGGCCTAAGCTAATTTGCACAGTTAACATACATGTTATTTGAACAAAAAATATTTTACAAATACATTTAATAGTACAAAAGGTATAAAACGGAGGCAAAAATGGAGGAGCATATTTAAGATCTGGTAAAACTAAAATACATAATAAAAAATAATTATTATGTGATTAAATACATATTTTTAACACAAATTCTCAATGCCCTTGGCGACAGTGAAGGTTTTTTTTTCGATTTTTGTATAGCCTTGAATTTCGTTACCTCGTCAAACGCCGAACAACCCCTTTTGCTTTTATCCGATGATCATTCATTTATGAATATTCAACCATGCCAATTGCTCGAGTGAATGTCGATTCAGGCCGCCCATCCCTACACCGTGAAATTGAGGCTTTTCTACTGTCGCACATCACTAGTCAATAGTCAGGTACTCGGGCCTACTCAATTGGCTCAGAAACGGCTCACTCAATCGACCCGGGTTCGAGTCACATCACTAGCTACGAGTTGTCAACTTTTGCATTGTGGAGCGCGGGAAAATTCAAATATTTTTGAATCTCCGGGGAATATTTTTCGCCAGCAAAAGTAACGAACCTTTCACCAACAAATTTTAATCCTTCGATTGAAAAAAACGCTTTGTGAATTTCAGATATTCAATTTTTGCTGAAATTTAGTCTTAAAAACATATTTATTAGATGAAAAAAATTTTTGCATGTTTCAAAAGAAAATAAGTTTTAATTTGAAAAGTGGGCATAAATGTTTATCAGCCATTTGGAACAATTTGAAAATAATCGTTTAATTTTATGATAATCATTTTGATTTTTTTCATAACCGCAACATGTGAACGTATTTGATTGATCCAAAATTGACAATACTGAAGTGAGGAGTATAAAACAATCCATTGATGTTTCCATATTATGTTCATTTAGCGGTTTGTTTGTAGAGGCATATTAAACATATCCTTAATAAGTATCAAATAATTAGCGTGTTTGTCTACCATGCAAGAGTCTTGGATTCAATTACCGATATGGTTGGCATAAAATATGTGTAATACACTGAAATATTTCATATCATCTGAAATGTAACACTCATCATCTTACCTTCATGTAACCATAATTAACAAAATAAGCTGTGTTCGGTGTACTAATGGAGTGTAGATAATGACATTAAAAAAATTCGTCATACTACTAAAAAAATTGATTTAAAAAAAAAGCATTTTTGACAAAAACTGCATTAGTTTTGAATATATGTATTTTTATCAACCCTACAAAGGCCTTTCTTATTTCCAAAAAAATGTCCATAACAAGATTTGTATTTGTAAACTGCGAAGTGATAACTAAACAGATACAAAAAATCAAATGGGAAAAGTATATAATATATTATATAATATAAACAAAAATAATTGACAATATACTCATAATTATAGGTGTTGATTATGCTAGCGTTGTAATATTTTATAATAAAACAGAACATATTTTTTGAAGTAGTTCTTTCATTACGAAAGTGGTTAGAAAACCGACTGTCTCTGTTCTGATGTCATTAATGTATAACTTTCATTGAAGAAACTCAATATCTGTCATTAAATACATTTTTTTAACCGTTTACTTCCTTTTTTTTTCATTTTATTTACATATCTTGAATCTTAATTTTAGTATGCACGTACTTTTGATCTTAGATTTTTTAATTGATATAATTTTTAAATTATTTTGTTTTATTTGTATTTTTTATCTTGCTTAAGTTGCATTTATAGCACCCAGTATTTTTTTCTAATATTTCCAAATCGTAGTGTATGTGTTTATTTTTAAATTTTGTTTTGTTTTTATCTCTCATTTTCTACATTTAAAAAATATTACAAACCATTTTATATGGTTTTATGGAGTTTTTTCTTTTTTTTTTTCTTTTCTCTATCCTATATTTTTTACTTTTAAAGCATTGAAAATAAAATACCAAACAAACATTTAATAACATTTAGTAAAATGTTTGATTATTAATAAAAATTAAGTAAATGTTTATCGTGTTATATGGACAAAATATTATGTCTGTAGTCTTTTGTTTATATAATTATCAAACTAATGTCTGGACAACGGATGACAAATTATTATTTAATAGTAGTTTATCGGGACAAATATGTAGTAATACTTGATGTTTTTTTTAAAACGTGTATAAATATTATAATTACACGTGTTTTTCATTTAATAAAGTCTCTTGAATAATAAAAATATTGAGTTTTTTAAAATTAAAATGTAGAGTGCATTGAAAGTATTTTTTGAAAAAATACTTTCAATGCCCCTTTTTCAGTGAAAATGCACTTCCATGGCATTAACCTTTGCTCCTGGGTAGATGTGTTTTGTTCTCCCCAAAACAACCCCGTTCTGGGGGATTAGGGTGTATGCAGAAGTTTAAGGAAGTGTATAGTGAAAGGATATTAACACAAGGAGTCGCGGCCAAGCATTCGTGACCACTTAATTTATTGGACGGGAAAATAGGTAAGGTTTATCATAAATAATGCACGTGTGCTGCCCCTTTTTGAGTTGGATATTATATTTTTTTTTTTACATAAACAAACATTGGTCAGAATAGTAAATTTTGATCTCTTAAAATGTAATTAAAAACAGAATTTTGGAAAAAAATTGATCGGAACCAGCATGAACACGATCACAATACTAGAGAAAAGAACAAAATTAGACTTCCATTTAGGAAAAAGGCAAAGTCACAAAATTCAATTTTATTTAAAGTAATTAAAAAGTATTACGAAATGGAAAAAAATATTTATGAAGAAAAAAACATATCAAAATTTAAAATAATGGTCAAGACATATGTGATAAAAAATTTATAAATTAAATATATTTGCAATGTTATTATTAGAACACACATAATAATATGTATGATATGTGTGCCCTACTTTAAGATTCAAATAATAAAAATATTAAAAAAAATCAGCCAACAATAGGTCGTAAGCAATGTATTATAATTCCTTAATTTTCAATTACGTATTAAATAAAAAAAATATTGTAACGAGGGAAATCAAGGTAAAAAATAATCATTAACAAACCATCAAATATTTTAATTAAAATACTGAACTTTAGAAAATATCCCTCAGTAAAATGTTCTTCATCTTTGTTATAATAATATGTTAATACTTAGCTGTTGTTTTTCTGATATACGTTTGTAAATTACTGTCAACTTTGAGTGCTTCATATCACAAAAATAAATGTAAAAAACCATCACCCATCATATTTGTCATACAAATTACGTTATAAACTCAATCGATTTGGCAAAAAATTAGTTGAAAAAGCTATTTTTATCAGCTTTCAAGTAATTCGTTTCACAAACCAGTCGATTACATTGGCGGAAGCAGGACGAATTCCGACTTCCGGTCCGGACATGTAAAGCGCGGGAAGGCACCGAGGAGCTTTTCAACTCGGGAACTTTGAAACTCGCTTCATACTAATTGCAACAGACCTGAAAGCTCGCCATAATCGGAACAAATATAGCCTTCTTTGATTACATTTATTCATCGATTGCTTATAAAGCCCTACACAAAAGGTCTTTGATCTTTTATCAGTTTCGAGGCAAAATATTTGGAAAATTACGATCCACGAAATAAATTAATTAAATTTAATTTTTGATTCCACGCTCACGATTTAATAAATATATTTTTTTGTCTATTGGGACCACTTAAAATAAATATTGATGAAAACCTATAAGAGAATATTCTAAGAAAAAATTACATTTTATGGTAGTTTAAATATTTTTTTCTTCATAATAATCATTACGAAAAAAAACCATTTTCAATTATATGCATTATTGTTGTTAATCTTGATAACTCCCTAGAACGTAAAATCCAGCCTTTGTCTACAAACTTTAAGACAAACTCAAAATGTACTAGCAGACAATATTTGAGTTTACGTAATTCAAGGTAAAGTTAAAATCTCAATTCTGAAATTTATTTTCCCTGTTTCCAAAACCGCTGTTCTGCGAGTAGATACTTTTTGGTTAGCAAATTATACAAAATAATTATGAAAAGGGTTGCCGATAAGTGGTAGAAATTGCCAGTAAATAAGCTTCTCGCTGATTTTACAATATTGATATTTGCGAAATCGGGATTCCTGAGAGAAACCATAATCAATTCAGACTGATTATATTGTTTCGAATTACCGCTAATGAGCGGTTGAAGTAATCATCAACAAGTGGCTAGAACTTTAAGAACAGAAGCCAAACTAACCACAATATTACGAATTTTTGTAGAAAAGCACGGGATTAATAACGTAATTAAGATTATGATCATCATTATCCCCCTTTTTGCATAGGGCACTGCATTGGTAAACCAAATACTGCGTTGTTCGTTTATTCTTTTATTTTTATTTTTGCACCACAACAGGCCAGGAGGCCCAATTACAGTGGTGAATTACATCACAGAACACCCAGGCTTGAGAAAAATCACATTTAATTTTTGTGTTCTCACCGGGAATCGAACCCGGAACCTTCCGTCTGTGAGTCAAGCGTCTTGACCACTACACCACGGAGGCCGCCTAAGGTAAGGTGATCAATTTTACAATTCTACGACTAAAATTTAAACATTTTGACAAATCATAAGAACAAAAATATTTCCTGAAGACATAAATTAGTAAAGAATATCGTATTCAGTTAAAACTTGAACTCGGTCTTCCTTGTTTCAACATTCGCATCGTAGATCATTTTGGCCGTTGCTTCGCTGTCCATTCGCTCTACATGTCCAAACCAACGCAACACCCGTTTCTTGACTTTGTCGTTAATGCTTGTGTCAACCTTACATAGTTCACGGATATTGACATTTGTGCACTTATTATACATCGATTTACTACACATTTGCCAGATAGATCGTATTTCAACAGCATTTAACATACTTTCATCATTATTTTTCGAATTCCTTACTTAGCTTCCATACATAAGGGTATGCACTAGAATTTCCTTGCTAGTTTAAAAAAAAAAAAAAATATTTAGTCTTCATACTAGTAGTTAAGAATATTGTTAATTAATATTTATTCCAATGGGATAGTTGGGAATTATACGAAATAAAATATTTTAAAACAAATTTTTAAATGCCGTAAATCACGTCCATAGTTTTGAGTTCTAAAAGTATTCGAACAATATAGAATTCGCATGAACTTTTACGTCATCTTCAGTACTGAACGAAATGTATTTTTGATTGCATCCAAATGCTAAACACGTACACGTGTTGCAGAGATGACGTATTTTTGTGAAAAGGAGCCCAGTGTTACCAAACGAAGCGTGCAAACACGCTGACGTTTGTGTACCAACATACCCATTACTATACGAGTACACACCCACGGATTCACGAATCAGCTCAATAGAGATTCAACTCATTATTTATATTAATGTTAGTAAATATAAGTATTTAACAAATTACCGACTTTTTATGTCTACCGGTTTCGAGATATACCCGTCTCTTCGTCAGGACACTCACAATACCAACGTGCAAATACTGAAATACACTTTCTCCTTTACCATCACCGTAGTATACATACCATTTACGAAAAATACATAAATTACATGAAGAGTTAAAGGAATTTTATCTATGCGACATCCCATCGGTGATAGGTAATAAAGAACTCACACGAGAGATAGTATCATACATGATCAATATAGTGCAGGCAATTGGTAAAATAAGCCAAAGTAGGGAACAAAATGCCGAACACTCTTCTAGTGGAACGGAAGACTTGTTGACTACTGACTGCCAACAGGCCAGGCCGGCTTCTCCTAAAGAGTTTTAAGTGGTTTCCCCTCCACGTGAGCAAATGCTGAGAAGTTCCTGATTGGCCCACATAAGTATATTCCTCCTGATCCTAAAAGTTTAGATAAATTCAAAGATATTCAATAGCAGAAAAATACACTTTTTGAAATACAAACCTTGTTTTTATAAGCAAGGTAAATAATAAAGCAACTCTTTATAAAAATAAAAAAAATATAGAAAAATTTATAGAAATAAAAAAAACAAAAAAGGAAATGCAAACACCGAGACATTTCGAGACGGGTACGTCTCGAAACCGGTTGACATAAAAATCAGAAAGCGGTTAAATATTAATATTTACTAAGATTAATTTAAATGTTTGACCACGAAGCTAAAGCTTTAAACACAAATAATATCATTTTTCATAATTAAAAAAAAACGTTAATGTTAACAGTTACATATAAGCTATAAAATGTTTTTAATTAGAAATGATTAGATTTATTTCAACAGAGAGGGAAAAGTTTTTGAGAAGGGAATATGGAAGTCTAGGCATTTACAGGGCTTATGACCTGGCATTGGCTTGTTTAAGCGGCTATTTTACACGCTGTTTAAAATCACCATTCTGCCCATATTTGAACATCCACATTTCCTCAACTCTTCCATATGCTGACTTTTGTGCAGTAAAAGAGCTGAAACCTTAAAAAACTGGGAAATTATTAGCCTTATTTATTGTGAAATGATCATTATTTCCTCATTTGTTTCCATCGGAGTATAGGGCACTGCATTGATACTCCAATTGTAACGTATCTCAATAATTTGATGAACAAAAGCATTATTATTATTTGGTCTGCCTCATCGTCAAATGTACAACGCATTTGCGTACCATGCATGAAGTCTAGGGTTCGATTCCCGATATGGTTGACCCAAATCATAATTTTGCTGATTTGTTTTTACACTGCAACTCACAAGTTCCTGGATGGCACATAAAGTGTTCAACTGATCACATAACGTTCATGTAACAAAAATCATCAAGATACGCTAAGCGTGTCTCTTTTTTTTGTTTTGTTGATTGTCAGCATTCTTATAAAAGCAAGTTCTTAAGTTTGACATCTGTTGTCTTGCTTGTTTGTTTTTCAAATAATTTCAGCCATCTTCAAAAATAATTTAAAAACCACGTTTTATAGAACACTGTGTTAAAAAAACAAGTTCAAGTTGCTTATAACTTTTTCATTTTTTACTTATTTGTCTAAATCGATTTCATCGCCTTGATAATACTTGCCTTTCAATACAATACACCTATGCCATTTTTTTTTTTATAATCCTCTAAACAATTGTTAAAGTAAGAGATATAAATATATTTATATATATGTTTTTTTCTACTTATGTCGTATAATCATTAATTTTTTTCTAGTTAAAAAAAAAATTAAATACGCCTTTTGGACATGAAACCGTATTAAACTGGCAAACTGTGTTTATTTTTTACAAACACCAGCCTACATCGGGGTGAGTTGTGTTATTGCGAGCCTTAAGTTTGGTGACGTCATGCGTCAACACGATTTGTACTGTTGTACTAAGATGACGTCATGTTACTGGAAAAACAATGTGTAAAAGTAAATAAAAGTAATTTCAAGGTTTCTTGCCCCGTATTATAGCAGTTAGCGCATTTTTGACTAAAATGAATAACGACAGTAGGTAAAATAAAAGTATTGATTTTAATGCGTATTTTTATACGTAGCAATATTTCATTGTCCCAGACTGAGATTTAAAGCCTAAGACTGATCATTTTACCATGGCTACATTGGTTTGGTAATGCAGTACCGTATTGCACTATAAGGTTAAAATAAAAGGGAATTGTCCAACTGTATTATTTTTATTAGGCTCGTAATATTCGTAAAGATTTGAAAGAAAACTCTAAAAATTGACATGTAAAAACATTTAAGTCGTAAGCGAAAATGCTTGATGGAAGTTCTTTGTAAATTATTATAGAAAAAAAAAATGATGCTTTATACATATCCAGTGACCGGTTTCATCGCTTTCGTGACATCTTCGAGACTGGTTTCTTTATTATATAATTCAATGTATTTATACAAAACAAAGGTAAGGATGGGGAATTTAAAATTATGTGACAGTAAATTAAATTAAATTGTTTTATTTTAAAGATCATTAGGAAAGTGTTTCGGGTTAACTAATGAGTTGATATAATGATATTTTAATAAGTTTAAGTATTATTTAGGAGACAAAAGCCAACAGATGGAAGAGTTGAGGAAATGTGGATGTATAAAATTAGGCAGAATGATGAATGTTACTCAGTGTATAAAGTGGCCACTTAAACCAGCCAATGACAGGTCAAAATCCTTGTAAGCCTAGACTTCTATATCCCCTTTTCAAAAATATTTTCCCTCTCTATTGCAATGAATTTAGACATAATAAAATAAGTAAATCAACTTTGTTTTTAACCACTAATTTAAAAAAAAAAAAATTTAACCCACCGGTTTCAAAGCAAACAAGCTTCTTTGTCAAGGTTTACGTAACTAATGAATAAATTCCTATTTCTTTTTTATCATGTTAACTAAATACTACACGTGGACCCAATAAATCAAGTCTTTTTTTCTTACAAGGGTGGTACTTTGAGGGTGGCAATTTGAAACTAAATAAACAATATTTATTTTAGTCGTCTCCTGTCTAGCCTCGAAAATATTGATATCAAATTACCACCCTTGTAAGAAAAAATACTTGATTTATTGGGTATACATAAAGTATATAGTTAATACGAAAAAAATAAAATAGGAATTTATTTATTAGTTACGTACACCTTGACGAAGAAACTTGTTTGCTTTGAAACCGTTCGGTGAAAAAAAAAAAAAACAAATTAGCGTTTAAAAACAAAGTTGTTTTATTTATTTTATTATAATGAATAACCACAAAGTTACTGCTTCAAATATAAAATTTAAATTAAGACATGTTTAGATATTGATCATCAATTATATATGAACACAACATGCACCAATAAGTTTTTAAAAAGTGGATATACATTTGTTTTTATTTTTAAATTGACTAGTTGAATTCAATCATATTAATATTTTGAAAGTTTTAGAAAATTTCTGAATGATTTCAATCAAATGTAATATTGAAAACTAACAAAATGTGGCTTTCTGTCTTTTTTAAGTTAGCAAATAAATAAAAAAACAAAAAAGTAGTCAAAAAAGGACGGTTGCTACGTTGCGCTTGTTTTTTTAAAATATAAAGTACTCTTTTTTTTCTGTGATTATATGTAAACGGTAAACATTTATATTACGGAAATCTAATATATTTTTTGAATACATTAACCCAGTGTCCTACAGCAAAGTTAATTGTTTCTTTTGCTGTCTTGTAAAATTCGTTAATTGTTAACGAGCCCGTTTTTACCCTGACCGCTTCAATTACGTACCTATAAAACACTCAAAAGGCTGTGCTATAAAATTCCTTTGCGCAGTGATGTAACATCATGTTACCTCAAGCAAAATACAGAATATTCTGAAGTTCTGACATTTGAAAATAAAACATATTGACATACTGTGAAATGATTGATTTTTCATAATTCATAAACACAATAATATAATAGGCTATTTGTAGCAAAATAAATTAAAAATTATAAATACTGTGGTCATACGTATAGCTAGCGTGCACTCAAGCCTACTGCCAACTGATTGAACAAATTTCTTATTTTATTTTTGTCTCTTTCACATAGACACCAGTCACAGAATAGCGTCTTTGTTTTTCTTGTTATAAGTTATATTCCCGTGCTCTTTCTTACACAGTAAAATATTTTTTTGTACCAAAATCTTGCATGGTAATACACTTTTTAATTTTCTAAAGCCGATGTGAAAATGACAATTTGAGATTTGCAAAAAATACAAGATCATTTTTTATTTTGTAGGATGAATTGCGAATAATATTTATGTTTAAATAAAATAATAAGAGAGATTTATCAAGTCTAGTCTTGTATTTTATGTAGGCTCGTATTACGCCACAGTCACACAATAATTCAATTCTATTTTTAATAAACCGTATGTCGAATTGGATATTAAGTTAGTGCGTCACATTATATTATATGATTTAAGCATTCTGTTTTAAAATGATAAATATAGTTAATTAGAATTAAAAACGCTTTACGCAAATAATATTGTCGTATTTCCGCTTCCGAGTTGGTATTAAATACGAAGTTCGGACAACAAATGGCGCTATAAAATTTCCGGCGTGATTTACAGACTTCCGCCATAAAGTTTAACGATGCCCATAATAATTTAACGTCTATTTACAGAAACTGATTTACACCATCATCCGTGAGCGTTAGATGACCGCCCGATCATTCTACAAGGTAAGGTATGCCGAATATTTATTGATAATGAGCATCTATTTATTAAATGTCAATTTGCTAAATTTTTGGTTCGCTTTATTGACGTAACGATGCTTCGTGTTAAAATAAGTTATTCGTTTCTTCTCATCGTCTTTTCCACATCAGCTCCTTAGTGGAGCACGTGGACATCACCAGGCACCTCCAGGAGATCCAATCGCCAGACAGCAGTTTCGCTTCTTCCCACGTCAATCCTGCGTCACTTAGTTCTGACGAATAAAGCCGAAAGATTGTCATTGACGATGGGAGCCCGACTTGGGATTAGGTTCTTCCGAGGCTTGAGAAGCACGTGTCCAAGCCAGATCCGCCGCAGCATCCTCGCAAAGACGCTAGTTACAGGAGGCTGCTGTGCCCGTTCTTGGAATTTTATATAAGCCATGAAATCGAATCACCTGCCTAATATTCTCCCGAAGCACTTACTTTTAAAACTCAGAAATTTTATGTTTTCAGCTTTGTAAAGGTGCCAATATTCACACCAATATAAGAGTACTGGCATTATACAAGAGTTGAATCATCGGCATTTTTTTTTAACAATTTTTTTTTCCAATTATTTTATTTTTATTTATTTCAGAACATAATGATATATTTTTTATATTACACTCTCATGAAGTTATGGACAAAAAAGTCCTTTAATAAAATGAATTTTTCCACAAATAAGAACTTTCTCTTCCACTCTTCTTCCTCCATACAGTAGCTAGGCTCTTCGGAGACCTGGGCTTGGAGGGTAAGAACTAATACTAATACTCACAAATCCGTCTCAATAGATCTTCACAGGTCGCAGTAACGTCGCGAGCTCATAAAACACTGACCCTCATTGCAATAATTAGTAATCCGGATATGATCCTGTGGCTGGTGTCTTGGACTCGCGGATCAAAGGGCTGTGGTTCAAATTCCACTTTACCCCAACTTGATTCCCTTTTTCCTTCTTTCATTATTTGGGTAAATCATAAGAACGCAAAAATGTCTTTAAAAAAGTTGCATTACTTAATGAAGGCGAATGAGGTAATAACATAATAAAAATACGAATGTTGACAATAACATGGAATTAAATTTTTTTACCAGACCGAGACGCTTTCGCTGAAGTGATCGCCAACCCAGATGCTAATTCTCAACTGCTTGATAAGTTGGAAAGATTGCAGAATGTTTGTAAACGTTATATCTTGAATCTTCGCAAATTTGACCACATAACCGAATGCCACACGCAACTGCACTGGCTCAGTATCAGGCATGGTAGAAACATTCACATTCTAGCACTTCTTCACAATATTTTAAACAATTCCAATTCGCCTGTTTATCTGAGAAAGTTCTTCCAACATCTATCACAACATGGACTATCTCTTCGCTCTAGTAACGAGAGAACCCCTCCGCTCTAATCTTCTTGCCTCCTCTTTCACAGTAGTAGCTGCTCGATTGTAGAATAATCTACTCACATATATTAGAGACGATCACTTACATTAAAATCAAAATTGAAATGTCTCAATCACACGAGAAAATGAGAAAAGGACAATTACACCACGAGGCCGACAAATGCATATTAAGTGTAAAATAATGACAAATGCAAACAAAGTCTAAAATAAATAAATAAACGGCGGGGGGACCTGATAGGGCACCGCGAGAGGAAGAAAAAAATGTTTTTAATTCTTAAATTAAGTAAAGGTAAAGTAAAAGTAAGTAAACATGAAACACATATCAATATAGAAAATCTCCTCTAACCACTCCCAATAAAAAGCCATTTGATTTCTGTTACATGTTTTCAAATAATATCAAAATAATCATTAGGACGCACCGATGGCGCATGTATGGTACATTTTTACAGCAAATGCAGCCTACCTTCACCATCTGTAACATAAGGTTCTTCTCATCGTTTCTTTGAATTCCTTAAAATACGTATGTGTATATTTATGTGTTTCCTTTTTAAAAGATGATATTATTATTTTATTTTATTTTTAATTACTTTTACAAATTTTCTTTTTTTTTTTTTAACTTTAATTTTAATTTTTAAACAACTTCTATTTATGTTTTTTTTTCCTTTTCTTTTTTGTACTTTAATAATTAACCTTATATATAATTACTTTATAAAATGAAAACTTCACTGGTCCATTAGAGTTAAGTCTAACTGTGTAAAATATAAAACTATGGAGCTGTACTTTATGTTTCCTTAATAAAAGAAAAAAATAATAATAAAGGTAATGTGATCAGTCTTACGCTTCAGGTACCAGTCCAGGGGCAGAGAAATGTTGCAAAGTTAAACCACCTTTAAAGTGAAATTCCTAGTCAGGAATCGAACCCTTATCTAATAATACAGCACTGTATTCAATATTTTAGGAATAATTTAATTTTGTGTTCACTGAAACCACCTTTAAATTTAATTTCCTAGCCTGGAATCGAACCCTAACCTAATAATACCGCATCAAATTAAGTATTTTAGAAACGGTATAATATAGTATTTACTGTCTATATTTATCTTTGAATTTGGTATATCTAGACTCTAGACAGTCTAGAGGTCTGGACCATCAAGAGGAAATATTAATATACTTAAATAATTATGTCACATTTTTTAAAGTTGAATTTTTAAGTTCCTAGTTAACTTTGTTTTTATGCATTGTGTTTGAAATAATCTGAATTTAAAAATAAACGAAATGAAATAAATATTCAAATATCGAGGTTTTTTTAATTAAACCATATGATATTTTTCGTTTAAATAAAATGTATTTTTGACAGTTTGTAGACATATCAATTATTCTAATGTTGTCGGTACCAAATAAAATACATACATTGTACTGAAAATCAAGAATAAAACCGTTTAAAATTGTTTCATTATTATGTATTCGCAAAAAATAAAAAAAAATATTTTTAATTCAGGTGATTTGATCAAATAAATATAATAAATTTTAGCTTTTTAAGACTTCAAATTGTTTACAAATTGATAAAGATAAAAAAAAATATATTTTAAATAATAAATCGTCCTTAAATGCATTTTTATTAAATTTATGTATTCGTGAAAGTAATAAATAAGTTACTGATTATCCTGTTATTATGAAGTTTTATACTACAAGGCTAGTTTTTATGTCTCTAACAGATGTGCATGCACGCTAATTCTATGGATCGGGGTTGTTATTAAACCCCTATTTGGCAGTATAGCCAAATTATGTATTAACTTAGGGGGTGCTATTTTGTAATAGAAACTGTAGAAATGTAGTGGATATTGCAATAATTTCTAAGGACGGTGTGTAAAATCAATTAAGTATTTATTTGATTGTCATTCAAATATTGGGGACATTATTGATACAGTAATAAAGAAGATTATGAATTTATAGGTTTGATTTAACGCTTAATTACTGTGTATCATTAATCATTCTGCTTTTATTTGATGAATATATTATATTCTTTCTCGTTCTTCCTCATTTTCTGCATCCATCAACGTTTGCACATGAAATATTTTCAGATTTGTTTCGCTGTATATAAATACGTTCTTGACGTCAAAAGCATTACCAATTTTGTCGATAGTTTGATTATTTATTTTTCGCTACAACAGGTCAAAAAGACAATGGTAAATTACGTTTAATATCTCCACCATTTTACTCTTATCCGTTCTCGACGTCTTTTTTCAGACCCACACATTGCAAAATTAAATTAAATTAAATTGAAAATTTTATTGTTTAATTACGCTTTAAAATTTTTTTTTTCAAATTCTAAGTTTTGTGTGTAAAAAGAAAAAGAAAAAAATGTGTTTTTAGTTTATAATTTTTTCAATGTACAATATTTCGGTATCAAAAAAGACTTGATTTATTTATATATTTTTTTTTACTTTTATTTTGTTCATATATTTAGGTTTTTTTTTGCAAAGAAATTAGATTGTGTTATTAAAATATTTAAAGAGAGAAATCTCTGAAAAAAAAAACTGCTTTTGCAGTTTGGCGGGAATCAAATAAATGTTTTTAAAAAATGCTCATGTAAAATAAATTTAATATTTTATTTTTTTAAAACCAATTTTCAAGCTATAATGAAGGGGTAGTAATTTAAATAAATATTGTTTTTTTTTAAAAAAGCGTAATTTACCAATTATTTTTGGTATGTTTATGCTCCTCTCTCTGTCAGGGGAACTCCAGTCTATATGGTCAATTGGTTCCTCATAATCATTCCCTTTCCGCACCTAATGGTGCATAGGACACTGCATTGGTACACCAATCGCAGCGTATCTTGATCATTTTTGTTAAATGAAGTTAAGATAATCAGTCCCTCACTGGGGTGTCTCGTTCCGAGGGGAACACCACCATTGGTTAGTCACCATCAATCTAACTTTCTCAATTGTGACAGTTATAGGGTATATTAGTTCAATAGCTTGGGACCAGAAAAACCAAGTCCAATCTGGCCAAAAATGTTTGTAGACAGGCTGGATTTCCTCCCCAGGGAGTTGGCGTTGTCTGGTATATGAATTGGTTCAGCCGGACGAATCTCACATACATAATAAAGGTTTAAGCTCTTTTATTTGACAAAAATCAACAGACGGAAGAGTTGCGCGTGCACGCGTTCTTTTGTTTTGTCCTCCCCTTACGGAGGTGGTATTCGGATCCTCTGCCCCTGATCACCCAGGGTGTCTTTCTTTATTCAAGGCCGTTCTCCCATTGTAAATATTTGTGTTTTTAATTATGTTTGTTGTGTTAGTTATGATTGCTGTGTTACTTTAGTTTTAAGTAATTGTTTTTATATTTTTGAAAACGTTAAATTTTTAATATAAAAAAAACAGGCATTGAGTGGATCCAGAAGGATTTGGATGACGTGTTGGCTTCTGTTCATATATCCTCCTGCGGATGGATGGTGGGCTTAAAGATCTCCTCTCAGACGGAAGAGCTGAGAAAATGTGAATGTTTAAACATAAGCGGATTGGTGAACATTACACTCTGTATAAAATGGCAACCTAAACCAGCCGATGACAGGTCAAAAATCCTGTTTTCCCTCTCTATTATTATTTTCATTATTCTTAGAGGTAAAGGTTAGTGCTATGCAAGCTCCTGACGTCACTGCGACCTGTAAAGCTTTATTATGACGGGTCCCCGTGAATAGTTCTTGCCCTCTGAGCCCAGGTCTATAAAGAGCCTGGCTACTGTGTGGAAGGCGAGATTTTGTTGAATCTTACCCTCCATGCCCAGATCCGTAAAGTATCGGGCTATTAGGTAGGGAGCGAGTTCTTTAACATCTTCAGGTTTCACCAGTAGTCCCCCGAGGATGAGGCTCCTTTTACAATGCAAAACATCACACTCACATATAACGCGTATAGGTTTTTTGATCATCTGAGCTGCAGAACTTACATCTAGAAATTCCCCCTCTATTGTAACAAATTTAGATAAAAATAGTTAAATTTTATATTTTCCTATGAGATGTGTGGTTTAACCTTTTTACATAGAATTAAGAATAGTCCAGAAACCGCATACGCACATCAAACAGAAGGCGACTCAACTACTCATAAATGAATAGGTTTACGTTTTGACCCATTAGTTTCTTTGTAGAAGTCACTCAGTACGCAACTCATGATTCGAATTTAACCATGCCGTGTTGTATTCTTTTGAAGTGTAAAAATACTGCTAGGATCTTCAAAAAACAGGATGAAATCACATTTCATGTGTAATTATCAAATAAATGTGTTTGTCACAAGTGCATTACTTAAAAATTGAATTATTTTTCCATCCGTCAGATTGTCAAAGAAACAAAATGGAAATTTCGTTATTGTTGCCAGGGTAGTTAAAATTTTTATCCTACGTTGCTCATATAATAAGAGAAATAATGAAAATTGAACCTCGGATTAAACACCGCCGTGGTGGATATTTAGCCGACATTATCTTTATAACATAAAATATTTATTTAACATGATATAAAAATATCAGTTTTATGTAAAATTAAATTTGTTAAAAATTTTCAAAATTCATTAATTCAATAACTCTTATTAAATGACCCTTTACTTATCTACTCTGTTGTGTCAATCAATGTTTCCGAGTGCACAATAAAATTTTAGATAAATTAACAAATTGTTTTTTTTTTTACCTTACATTTGTATTATGGTTATATTCTTTGCGATCTGGCAATATTACTCGGTGACTTCAAATATGCGCGCGGCGAAAGTGTGTCTAAAACTAGGGTTTCCTAGGACAGCGGTGACCGTATCTTAACGGCCGTAGTGAACGGTGATGCGGTGGACAGCCGTCGTAACGGTGACTAGAGAGTGGTTTCCTAGGAAAACGGTGTTGATAACATTTAACAACACCGTTTTCCTACGAAACCACTCTCTAGTCACCGTAACAACGGCTGTCCACTGCATCACCGTTCACTACGGCCGTTAAGATACGGTCACCACTGTCCTAGGAAACCCTAGCTTAAGTGGGGAAATTACTGCACACAGTCCGGTGTATTCAAATATGATTCTACGCTCCTTCTGGGCTATTCTTAATTCTATGTTTTTTTTATTATGAAAATTTTACCCTGCCTGTTATCTTTTCACATTCTTTACAGTGTTTGAACTAGCAACATTTTATGTTATACCGTGTTCTAAAAACATTTAAAATTAGCACATACGCATACGTGGCTGCTTATTCCGTTGGCAAATAATGTTAGTATTGGAGTAAATATGTACATACGCCTGTATCATCATTGCTTCAACACCTTGCTATTGTTTGAATGCTTCAAAATCAAAACTAATTGATTCCGTTTTTTTTTGAAAAGCAGATTCGATGGGTTACAATAATACTGAGCCTGATTTTAACTCTTTTGGCTTTGATATAAAACGAATCTATATAGGGTTGTAAACGGTAGAGTTCAGTGTAGGTTGAAAAAAAATATTTGGTCCCAGGTGGGCGACATTATAGAGAGAGATTATCAAAAATCAATAAGCATTTTTTTAAGATTAAAAAGAATAATGCAGATAACCAAATAAAGTACCTACAAACACTTACCATTTCACCAGTTTCGCTCAATCGGCAAGAACATGAGATTTCTCCAAAAAAATAAGATTATGTTGTATAGATTTAACTTTATAAATGAAATCAAAAACGTTATCTATAAAATACCTTACTGTAAAATGGAACAAATATGACTTAAAGATCTGGATTCTATGAAATAAACAACTCGTTAGTGAAATACAAAATTTTAATAAAAGAAGCAATTCTCTACAAATGTATCAAGATTAGTTAATATAAAAATTCAGAATCCTGCCTATCTAATATGAATGAGTGGTTGACAATAAATTTATCTAAGAAATAAATATTTGTAACAATAATAATGACAAGTGAAATAGATTCTTGATTGTTTTCTTCTCGAGATGATATGAAATAATGTTGATTTTACAAAATAATATCCGCAGATGGGACTCGATTTAAGATGTCTTCGGTTGGTCTATTTTTACTCGGGGTTGCCTCAGTTGATGATTTCCCAGAAGATTATTTATCGACATTTTAATTCAGTAAATGATCGTCTGCTTCGTGCATTTGTAAATTTGTGTCTCATGATCTTGAAGAAAACTTTAGAATGCCGACATCGACTTTTCCAGATATTTACGAATAAACTTCGTAATAATTAGTGATCCATTCGAATCATGGAGTAAATATACTACATTGTAAAATCTTTATCATCGGACAAAGTAGATAAAATATGGAGTAAATAAAATAAAATAAGGTAAAAAAGGTAGAAAATAAAGGTAGAGAAAAAAAGGTAGGCAAAGGAAAGAAGGGAACCTGTATAAAATACAATCTCATTAGAATGTGATATCTCTCTTTACAAGAATTTCGGTAATAAATTTAAAACAAATAGGCTTACGTTAAGTTGAACGTTTCTTTTCTTGAAGGACTACATTTTTGAAGTGTACGATCGCCTCTCTTCGAGTCTTTGGGCGGTAAATGGACTGTTCGTCTCGAGTTTTCAAATGGAAAGAAATCTACTTCTAATGCACGGATATCGTATGGATGAGTTACTACCGCGGCCGTCAGATGGTGCTAAATCAGGGAATTTAGAATTATAATCCAGTACTAAAATGCTTTCAAAACGGGGTACGTCGGACTTGTTTTTTTTACAACGTTACAGGGTACATGACGTAATATATCTTTCTTATCTATTTTAATAATGAAGTTATATTTTTTTTAATCTCCAAAAAAACATTTTTAGATCGGATTCAGAAAGCAAAATATACAGAAAATATTTTTTTTATTTTTTATTAATAACAAATAAAAATACAATATTACAACAAAATACAATTTTTTACA
Source organism: Micrasema longulum (assembly GCF_059751315.1). NCBI lineage: Eukaryota > Metazoa > Arthropoda > Insecta > Trichoptera > Brachycentridae > Micrasema > Micrasema longulum. The sequence continues at coordinate 65,664 of NW_028277267.1, forward strand.
TTAATCAAATACATATATTAACATTAACGTTTCCTATTACGTAAAAGAAAAAAACAATCATTGTGTACATAATGGGGAGTGACGTCTTACAATAGTTTATTTTATTTTAATTAATAATATTTTTAGAATAACGTAAATAAATTACAAAAAAGATATAAACGATGTATAAGAAATCAATGTTACATAAAGAAGAACAATAGATGTAATTTTTCACTTCTTTCTTAAATATATTTGTCCTTACTTTGTGAGGAATGAAGTAATAAGAGAACGGACGCAGCAAACTTCGGTGACATCTGTCGTCAAGCAAAGGCGAAACGGTTGGCTAGGCCATATGCTGCGAATGCCTCCTGAGCCTTAACCACGCTTGCCTTCTTTACAAGGCATCAGGTTCTCGACATCCTGGACGTCCACCGCTGACTGTTCTTAGGCAGTTTCTATTAGAACTTCGGGATGAAAACCTGACTTGGGAGGACGCAACGGAGTTGGCGGCCGATAGAGATGCATGGAGGCTCTTTGTGAAAACCATATGCACCAACTAGGGAGCAGACTTGGAATAATGATCTAGAAAATGTTGTATTAAAATAGTGCAGCAAAAAGCTATGTTTATCGCGTGGTTAATAATAATATGGTTAGTAATAATATCATTCGTTTGAAAATGCCCCAACAAGGCGAAACAATTGTCACGAAGTTTTTGTTTTTTAAATTTGTAAAAATAAAATAAAGTGTTCAATAGACTCAAATCAGTGTTTGATTTCTAATATTATAAGTTTAAATATGGAGTTCTACAAAATAAACACTAAAAAAATCAATAATAATATTGTTGTTTGAGTTGATTTTCACAAAACCAAAGAAAAAAATGCCGTTTAAAATTATATTGCTTATAAATTATGTACTTATTGTAGGTATAAATTAATGTAAATTTTTTGTAGATTACCAATTAAAAAAATATCACTTGCTACTGCTATATACCCTCTTTAGTCCAAGAAGGCATAAGATCTGTCAAGAAAAACATGTTTGTTGGAACTCTTTTTTATATTTTCGCTAAAATAAATTCAGAGCGAAAATTGCATAAAGTGTCGTTTTTTTCGGCGCGCCTCAACCGTAATGTTTACAATTTGAGTTCTTGAGCGAAATGTTGTCATAAAGAGCTCCCGCGCCGCCTCTAATTTTCCTTGGATTTGACTTAATATGGCGAAATTAAACAAGATTAGCAACAAACCCTGACTATATTTATTCACAGAAGACTGGCTGGCTTTATATATTTACTGAAGTGTGCCTCTGAGATAAGTATGCGCCATGATTCATTTGCTTGAGATAACGGTGTGTAGCGTTTAAATCTAGGGAACTTCTAATATAGGGGTAGTTCTGATTAGGGGTTCAACTGCACGGTTCAACTAATGATTTAGTAAGAAAACAAATGACTTAATACCCAAAGAGACGAACAGAATATCATATATGTTTGGAATCAAACTATTAACGTGCCCCCTAGCAAAGTTCAAGAGAAATTATAACTCAACTCTTAAAAGCATAATCACCATCCTTTATCGTCACCAAGTGACGCATAGAGCACTGCTTTGCATGTATATTGGTGTTCAAACACAGGCAGAATGACAAATGTAGGATTGTGTGAAGTGATCGCATAGAGCAGCTTATGATAAGGGGTAAGCTTAGGTAATCCTACATCTCCGCTTTAATTGAATGTTTATTAATTTATTTTAACCGAATCCCCATTTATATCGAATAAAATAGCCAGAGAGAAAAAACTATGTTATTTTTTATTCTAACTTAAATAACGTCCCTTTCAATCTATATCTGAGATAAATATGTGATAATGCTTTTAATCAAATAGTGGTGGGAAACATTTTTTTATTATTTTTATTTTATGAATTTTTCACGCCTATAAGGCTCATACATACATGGAAGTTATATAAAACTTGAGTATATAAATATATATTTTTTTTAAAATACAATATAAAGCAATAAAAGATAGAACAGTTAAGAAGAAAAGTTGGTATAAAAAGAGAAGATGAGTATATAAAACATAAATTTAAAAAATACAATGTAAAGAAATAAAAGAAAGGAACAGTGTTAAGAAGTAAAGTTGGTATAAAAATAAAAAGACGAGTGTGTAAAAAAACATAAATTTCAAAAAATAAAAAATAAAGGTATAAAACAAAGAATAGTTTTTTAGAAGTCCTTATAGTTGTTTTTAAAAAAAAAATGAAAAAGGGAGCTGTAGAAGCTAGAAATTTATTATAAAAATTAATAAAGTACAAACATATTTTAATTTAAGATGAAAATTTAGGCATTTACATTATTTCAAATTCATATTTGACGCTCTAACTGTGCGGTTATTCATTACAAAATAATAAATATAAAACTCGTTTAATTTAAACCACTTTTTTTTCTACAGACAGGTTTCAATGTTACAGAAGCTTTTTTGTCGTCTCGAAAAAAAAAAAAAATAGTGCTTAAAAATAAAGTGCTTTTACATTAATTTTATTTACATTATTTATTTACCATATAAACCTGCCAGTGCAAGCCACAAGTCCTTTATATGCGTACAAATAGGTACATTCGTATAAATTATATTTACATTTTCCAGTTTATCTATCAATCTTGATGAATCATCGTTTCCCTACGCGCATACGGCACTGGATTGATACATTAACTGCAGTATATTTTAATCATATTCAGTGCATGGAAGGAAAGGTGATCAGTCTCACGCTTTAGGTGCCAGTTCAGGAACGGTTTTGATAGTTAACGTAAAGTTTTATACACCAGTTAGGTTAATATATTTTTTAGGTAAATGTGTGCATCCTTAAAAGCAGTACCCAACGCATTCTCGCTTGGCCACAGTGGCGAGCGTTTTGCGGCTCGGCGCGGGCGCGGCACGCAGTGGCCATTTTAGACACCGTGTAACTTCAACTCTTCCGTCTGTTGACTTTTGTTAGGTAAGAAAGCTGAAACCTTTATAAAATAAGATAAAATGTGGGTGTTCAAACATAGGCAGAACGGTGAATGGTACACAGGGTGTAAAGTGGTCACTTTAACCAGTAAATGACAGGTCATAAGCTCTGTAAATGCCGAGACTTCAACATTCTCATCTTAAAAAGGATTTTACCTCATTGTGTCAGCAAATTTAGATCCGCATTGTAACTTATTAAAAAAAGTTTCGGTTTCAATTTTGGCCAAAACTAGAACAGAAATCGATGTTCGGTTTCGGTTTCCGCTAAAAATTCGGCCAGTTACTAAATATTATATCGTCGATATACTGACAAAACATGTTTGAGTAAAATCACGCCACTGGCACTGGATAAAAAGTATTATATAATTTTCAACCACGAAGTTGGCTACAGTTTACAGCAATACAACAGACTGTAGGTACTCACTCAGGTCGAGAATTGCAAGCGATAACCAAAATCATCCGTTACCCGTTTGTTGTTAAACTATAAGTGATGCCCCGTCTCTGTTGCCATCAATATCTCTTCACGTTCCGAACCGTGTCACCAAAAGTCAACATCTGCTGTTTATTAAATCTTCTAAGACCAAGTTTTGTTTTTATGCTCCATTGTCCAGAATGTTAGAAGAAGTTTTGTATACCTAAAATAACTCCGCATGTGACGTTACAGGTTCTTCTCTGTCAGTTCTCCCGATTGGTTCGTGTACAGTAAGCAAACCAGATATTCTTCACAGCTCTTAAAATCAAACAGTGACGTCGTTCAAAGTGATGCGTTTTTAAAAAAAAAAAAAAAAAAAATTTTTTCGAAAAAATTCGCTTGCTGTGATGAAAAAACTCGTTAGCAAGCAGCGAGGTCCATTTATAACATTTTTTTTACTTTTGGATATTTGCCAATCCGGATGACTGAAGTTTGGATTAACGGAGTTTTGCTGTAACTGGATTTTTTATTTGTTTTTTTTTTCAAATTCATCATTTTATTGACGATATAATAACTTTAATTACAGAACTATCTGGGAGTAGAAATCTCAAGTCATAGCGATTTGTACACTGAAGTCTGAGAACAGGTCAACAAAGCATCAACTATGTCGGGGTGTCTGAGGAATTTAATATGGAGAAATAAGGAAATGCGTATCGATAGCAAGGTCAGAATATACAAGACATGTGTGAGACTCATTATGACGTATGCTGTGGAAGCCCGGGCTGACACTGTTCGTACCAAAGGGCTACTCAGAACTGCTGAAACGCAGGTGTTAAGGTCCATTACTGGTAAAACATTTCGAGACCGTATCCGTAATACGTTATTTAGAGATACGTGTGAAATATAGGATATCGTAGGATGGAGCAGATCCATAAAAAGATACTGGAAGGCCATGTGGACAGAATGAACAGCGACAGACTTGTATACACTGCAGCCAATGAAATCCCATCTGGATAACGTCCGCCTGGAAGACAACCCGAGAGATGGAGGAACAGTTGGACTTCATCATCTCAGGAGAACAATTAGTTTTCTGTAAGACAGATGGACATTTTCACACCAGATTTCGGTAGTAAAATTTGCACAACTAAGCTGAGTTTAAACACAAAAAATATTTTTTCCTTGCTACGCGAAAAGTGAACGTTACGCAAATATAGTGATAAATACGTATATGGGAGAGCAAGAAGATAGAACTCATAACAAAAAAGACAGAGACGCTGTTATGTGACCGGTGTTGGTAATAAAATATATTCAGTCGGTAGTTGACAGTGATGGGCGATGCACGCTTGCACGTAAAATGACCGGCGTATTTCAGATTTTCAATTTATTTTGCTATAACAGGTTCTAACGAAAAATGGATAGTAGCGAAAAAACGAATTTCATTCTGTTTTGTAAAAGGTTGGAAATATTTGAAGAAAGGAAAGGAGCAATAATATGGACCCACCTTTGTTACGATGAGGATGTTTATCAATTTTGGGCATTGGATGATGAAAATCACTATAAATTGCGTAACGATTTATGATACATAACTTTAACAACGACGCGCGACGAATCCAAGAATTTTTATGCCATCTTATGTGATGTCAAAATGTCGTTTTGTTTTGTTCCAAATTAAAATGTTCTAATTTCGATTTTTTTTCATCTTGATTTAAGGTAGGTACCATAAGAATGGGTCAATGGATAAATGGGAAATAAATGTAATCGGCCAGGAATAATATCGATAAATGCTGTAAGATACTAAACACGAGCGCTAAATTACATATTTATTTATATATATATAAAATTAAACAGTGTGTCTACATGTTTTTTTTTTCAACTATCTGAACTTTAGAATATTTCCTCTTTTACTCGTGTTAACACGATGTTACATCACCGCGCGCGATTCACCTCAGACTTTTTAGAGTTAAAAGATGAAGAAGAAGAATTGCGGAATTCGACAGGAATTAATTAGAATCGTTTTAATAAAATAATTTATTTACGGAATCTTTACCGTCTTCCGGGTTATCATTTCGTTCCCAGATGAGAACTTCCGGTTGAGTTGAGTTGGATAACGACATTAGTGTAGTCGACTAGACGCAAAGTTGTAAGCGACGAAACTACTCGCATACTTCCCGTGCACGACCGCGGGGGTTCCCTCACACCCGCGACCGAACACACATCCGCTGGCTCACACTCCCGCACCCGCCGCCTCCCCGCCGCACCGTGCCTGCGTGCCTTGCGTTGTCTGCTCGAGTTGCGCCAAGTTTGCAACTCCGAGATGCATCTTCGTCGGGACAACCGAATTCTTGGGAACTACACGTGATGATCATTTGCTGAAATTAATCTACTTACTCCGAGTGAATTTACAACTTCCTTGATTACTTGGCTAATATTCCGAATGAAATTTACTGATCGCGAGATATTTATTGAAATACACAACTTCGACAATGTTAATTGTTAAGTAAAGAATTCAACACTATTCCCTTTCGATTAATGATTACAAACCATCAAAATGGAATATCAAGTAGACGAATGTGCATTTCATTTGCATTCAATCAATAGATTTTTTTCAATTGATTTACGAAATCAATTTGCGCCTTGAATCCGCAGGTTATGTGCAGTTCTGTATGTAGGCACATAATAAATGAACACTGTATGGTCAACTATAGTTGTATTATGTATTATAATGTACAACTGCGTGACCAATATTCAAAAGTAGATATATTTTAAATAATATGCATTACATTTACATTTACATTTCTAGTAATATTATAAGTTTTGTATGATTAGTTATTTTATGGTTTGTATAATTTTTATGTGACAATATTTACAATAACAATATTATGTAGAAGCCTCTAATTGGACTTTATGATATGTATTTATGGTATAATTGATTCTTATAAATTTAGAAATGTATGTTGGCTTTCCAATGAAATAAAATAAAATAGAAGAAAATAAAACAAAGCTGACAAAGACACTCGCAATATTTGCGCAGTGTACGTTGAAGTGAAGATGCTATGAATTATCTACTAATTATAATCTTTCATTCATGATTTGTTATTGATTATTTCTAGATTAATCATATTACTGTCTTTGTTATTTACTTGGTGCAGGAGTTTTAGGGTATGATTTTGAAATGAGTGGTTACTATCTAGTATATGATTCGCGAGTTCCGAGAAATTTTTATTGGTCAGGCAACGGCGGTGTTCGTTTAGCCTAGTTTCATAGATGGCGCTTTTATAAGTTTTTATTGAAAATGTCATTTTTACGTTTATTTTCAATGGAAATTTTACAAAACTTGGTTTGCGGAAACTTTACACTATGTTGATTGTAACAAATACCATTACAATATAATTTAAGTCCTTTTCACAAAATGGTGTACAAAACAAAAAATAACATCAATTCATAGGGCAAAGTTTCCACAAACCAAGCTTTGTAAAATTACCGATGGAAATAAACATTAAAATGGCATTTTTTAATAAAAATATTCAAAAGCGTCTTCTAGGAATAGTTTTTTAAAAATTTTGTTTTATTAATAAATTTTATAAAAGGTACGTGTTTTTTGAAAATTCCATACAGATCCTCTTTTTATAAATCTAAATGGTTTTATATTTTCATTTATAATCACCTAAAATAATGAAGGTGAATACATTAACAACTAATTAGTTCTGTCCTTGCGTTCTCTTCATTTAGAAAATAACAGACACAACATATTATATTAAAACTTATAGTTTTATATTTGTTTTTTTAACTTTCAAAGCTACGTTTTGTTAATCGTTTTTGTATGCATCGGTACTCTTTTGTGACTTTTCAACTCCTTAAAATAGAAATGTTTTAAAGGACATCTTTTGTCAGCGAAGCAATAATAGCGGATGACTAGAGACCTGATACAATGCCATACACACGTCTTTCTCATGTTTTACTCAAAATACTCTTACTCCTAAATTTACACCTCACATGCATTATATTCACAGTTCAATGTGCACTTGATGCATTTATATCTCTTAAGTGTTTTCCAAGCACTCGTTTAAAACGAAGTGGCATGAATAAATACAAAGGTTCGAAGGGTATATATCACAAAACATATCAAGATACATATATAAATCTATATTATATCACGACATATTTATCACAATATATATCACGACATATATAAAGATATGCGCAACGATAATTTAATTGACTTATTTTTATAAGGTAAATCAACAAAAATACATACTAGAAAACTACTAATACCATTACGCCATTTCCCCGTAGGAGTAGGCAGAGAGAATGGACCGCCACACACGTTCATCCTGGCATACAATCCTAGCTTCTTCCACATTCATACATCTTGTCATACATGCCCTTCGGTTCTGTCTGCTTTTGACATGACCAGACTTAAGATTTTGATTTATCTGATCATGCCACGTCTTCCTTGGTCGTCCTCGTCTCACGTTGCCGATCATTTTCGCCATTTATACTTGTTTTACCATTCTTTCGTCGTCCATTCGTTCTACGTGACCAAACCATCGACCAAACCTGGAAAACATAACATTTTAAGTTCAATATTTCAGTTTGTAGACAAAAGACTGGATTTCACCCCCTCGGGAGTCATTAAGATTAACAAATTACAACAGGTATGGAGAATACCTTAGAAAAGGGAATATGGAAGTCTAGGCATCTACAGGACTTAAGACCTGTTATTGGCTGGTTCAAGTATCCTTTTTACACACTGTAATATTTACAATTTTTCCTATGTTTGAACATCCATATTTCTTTAATTCTTCCATCTGTTAATTTGAGTTTAGTTAAAGAGCTGAAACCTTAATTGTTGTGAAGACATTCATCTGATGAAACAATTTCCCAAACTAGCCAATGCCTGGAATAAATTTTAAAATTCATCAACTTCTTCTTGTAAAAGTTGGTTTTATAACAATACTTTGGGTTCGTTCAAATGTTTGTAGACTGGATTTTACCAGCTAGGGAGTCATTTAGATTAACAAATTACAACATGGTTCTAAAATATTTTAGAGAAGGGAATATGAGATGTTGTTTTTTTCATATTTTTTATTCATGCATTGAAATTTACAGTTATGTTCGCAATAATGTGGTTATTATATGAGGTATACATACTTAATACTAGACTTAAAATGATTTCAAACTTATAAATAACAATGTACGTAATGTGTCGTAAATAAAATTATATCAACATATTACAACAGAGATAAAGAACATTTAAGAGAAGGTAATACAGAAGTCTAGGCATCTACAGGGCTTATGACCTGTCAATGGCTGGTTTAAGTGGTCATTTTACACACTGTGTAACATTCACCATTCTGCTTATATTTGAATTCTGCCCAGGGAGTTGAACCAAGTCCTTGTCTGCAAACATTTGGATAAACTCAAAACATTGTTGAAAATTATATTAAACAAGAACAGAATTTGTAAAACAAAAAATTAAATGTTTGTACAACGGACAACTTAAGTTGAAACCTTAACATAAGTAAATTGTATTTTCTTAAGTTTTAAAATGACATTTTAACAAATTACGATGAATGAAGTATAGTCGTGTCGTATATTGTTGTTGCTTGGGAGAGATCTTGAAATTTGAGGCGATGACAGTAAAGTTTTATGTTGCCAGGATACAAACAATTGAAAATGTCAATGCAAGTCGCGCAAGACTAGGAAACCCACTATTCTACTCGTATAATATACAGCGTGCTTCTCAAAGTGGCAATAAATTAGTTTCTAAAATCAGAATATTATAATAACACAAAAAGTAATGCACACATGCTTGTTGAACACGAACAAAAACAAAAAGCAGGATTGGGCAAAAAGTAGATAAAATACGATTCTTGAACTTCAAAGTTATTTATTTATTCTTCAACATTTACAAGTTTTTCATTCACATTCACATTTTGACACTGAACAATTCTTCACACATTTCTCGAATCCAGGACATCATAGTAACCTTTTTCCAGTGGCGAGCCGTGATTTATTTTACAGGCAATCTACAAAAATTGTTCATTAGTTTATAACTACGTATGAATACATAATGTGTAAGTAACATATTTTTAAATGACTATTTTTTCTGTGGTTCTGTGAAAATCGACTCAAACAACAATTATTATTTACCACGCGATATGCGTAGCTTTATTCTTCACTATTTTAATACAATACTACTGCAAAAGTTTATCAACAAATACGACAATGACATTCAGCAATAACTGTCAACGCAAAATATTTTTCAGTCTACACTAACTTAGAAGATTGCAAAAATTCTCACCCATTAATACTAAATACACCCTTAAACAAGCATTCTACTACCCTTTCTAGATTACGCTGATGTTTCCTTGACTGATTTAAGCTGTAAGCAACTAGATAAACTTGAACGATTTCAGAATACATGAATAAGGTACATTTTTTGTATTAGGAAATATGACTACATTTCTGATTATCGTAGGCAACTGAACCGGCTCAAAATTAGACAGCGGAGAGACTATCACTCCCTCTCACTTCTGTTCAATGTACTTCATAGTCCTAACGCTCCTATATACCTGCGTGAAAAATTTCAACGCTTATCTGTTTATGGTTTACTTCTTCGTTCTTATTCTCAAGGCACTCTCTTAATACCCATCCATAATTCCTCTTTCTTCTCTAACTCATATAGTGTCCATGCGGCTCGACTGTGGAATCATCTCCCATCTACCATTAAAGATGTTACTACATTATCTCTGTTTAAATCACGTCTGAAAAAACATCTCCTTTCTCTTCCTTAATCTCTCCTCCTTTCCCTTTTCCTCTTTACCATTGAGTAATAGTTTTGATTTAAGGTAATTTATAAACAAATATGTTTATTTCTATTTTTATATATATTTAGCTTTTTAATCATTTTTTTCTATTGAATATGTCCTGTAACATGAATTATAAAAATATTTTTTTTATTTTATTGGCTGGTTGGAAGAAATTGCCATTTGGCAATAAGCCCGCCAATGTACAAATAACGTTATGTTCAAATAACATTATGTACAAAAAGTTAAATAAATAAAAAAAAACACTGAGCTCTGGCCGATTACTTTCAAAATAAGAAATGCCAAAAACAGACACTACGAACGCCACATATCTTAAGTGATACATAAAATGTTAACAGTATCCTATCATAGTCTTTTGAAAATAATGTTCAAAATACTAGTTTCGAAATAGATACTCTTCAAATAATATTTGTAATCTGCAAGCTTGTTTTAGTACTAAAAAAACGCGACTTGGTTAAAGACTATACTTCTAATATAGTGTACTTTTTTTATGGAGCAATAAGCAGAAGTAATCGGCTAGTTTCATCGTTCACTGAGAACGAGCTGGGCGCTGAGTGCACTTCGAAGATACTTTTTGTTGCTAGATATAAACAGTGGTGGTGATTTATAATAATTAAAAAATATATATTTTCTTTAAAACATTAATATCAAAAGTCGAATACAATGGCAAGCTGTGCATTAACGCTTATTTTGATGATTCGCTCCTGCCTTTTTCTCATACTCCGAGATGTAATGATTACCCTTGAGGTCTCTCTTGAGTAAAGGGAAAAAACCACAAGGCGTAAGATCTGAAATCGGTTCAAACTTTAGGTTTCGCAGAGCCTTTTCACCTCCGCTGTTTGTTCATGTCTGTGAATTGGCATGGTACGCATCGTGCACAGATTTTACGGTATTATAATTATTCAATAATAAAGCCAACACGTTTTTAAATATTCCTATATGGTTTGCGATACGCTTTTGAGTGATTTGCCGGTCATTTTGAATCAAATCGTCGAGGAGTTTGCAATCATATGTGGCAGTGACCGGAAATCCAATGCATCAACAATTATGGTTTATACAGGATTGCAAACACAAATTTTTAATACCTATCAATTACCAGTAGACCTATACACAGCATGGTCTTAACGACGATGAATCTCAATAAGAGTAACTTTTTCAGCAATTAAAAATTCGAAAACAACACACTGTTTCAAAATACACTAGATGAACGCAACGTCTTCAAACCTGCGCATATATATAAAGGAGGAATGTTACTTCCACATGGTCATTTTGTTTGCATTCCAAAAGCATGTCTGCATAAGTTTTCGGCCTTCCCTTATATTTTACAATTAGATATATTGTGATTATATAAACGCCCTTCAGGGAAAAAAAAAAACTCTTTGCGACAAATTGTATTGGCGGCCTTTAAAGTAAAGTGGCTAAGACGCTTGACAACGCACAGGAAACTCCAAGTTCAATTTTCGGCAAAAATACAAAAAATAAAAAAATTTACAAGCCTTTGTGTTTTGTGCTGTAATTCACCACAGTAATAGGGTCTTCATGCCTTTTGTGTATTTTATTATTATTTTTTTTTTATTTATTAAGGAAAATCAACAGTTGTTATATTAGAATACAAAATATAAAAAATAGTACATACATCCAGTTAAAGTTTTTCACAAATATAATGAGAGAACATGTTACACAGTAAAGAAAAAAATTATATATTATATTATATAAGATATGAAAAAAAAAAGAGCTCGTAAGAAGGTTGAGGGATGAGGGAATAGAGTGGAGAAGTGGAGGAGAGCGATTTTCATAATATAGTTGACCAACTCAAAATTTTGATATCATAATAAAAGAAACATAATTAAAGGAACATAAACTTATTACACACTGACAAATGTTTCATTTTACAGTGTTTCAAATTTTTTTTTTTGAAGTCACAGAATTTTGTATTTATCTTAATGGGGACAAAGTGAATAAAATGTGGAGCAGCTACAATAAATAAACAAGTTTTAAACATAATTTTTTTTGGGCAATGAATCATAAAAAAATAACTTGTCGTGTTGACTTTACGGGACAATTGATTGAAATACGCTCCAAGAGATATGGACCATCGATAAAATTGTTTAAAATTTTGAAGAGGAAAGGCAGATCAGAAATTCTTTCACGTATATATGTATTTTTTTTATTTTATTTATTTACCACCAAAAAGGCTTTAAAAAAGTCATTAGAAAATTTGAATTCAAGCGTTTCATACTATAACAAGACAATAAATATGTAGGTCTAATAAATATTTATCTAATAAACAGATTAATTTTAATGTACATTTTTTAAACGGGGTATTTTGGAATGCATATTTTATATTTTTGTTTTTTATTGTTTATTATGTTAATTATAATTAGGTTAATTTGTTTAATTACGTTTTTTTTTTTATTGTTATTATTTTGTTAATTTTGTTAACTATGTTAAATAGCTAATTTTAGGCATGTTTCACATTTTGTAAAATGTTTCCCTCGGCTCGGGACACCCCAGTGAGGGAACATTATTCTGTATAAAAAAAAGACTACAAACAATGTAAAAGAATAAATAAATAAATCATTAAAAATAAGTAAAAACATATTTTATATGTTTTTTTTTCTCACGCAGTAAAATAGAAATACATTTTTTAATTTGCTTGAATTCTCTAGGTCGGCAACAAATGTTTTTTTACATAATTTTTTTAAAAGTTTTTATGGCGTTTCACAGTTTAATCAAGTAATCCACAGTTTTAAGATCTTACGAACGGAGACTCGCAAGTCAACAATCACGTATGGAGTTCCATATCTCGAGACAAACCACAGGCGTTTTAATGAGTTTTGTTACGTTTTCATGAATATCTCGGGTACATTCCGTATGCGCAAGACGATGCACTACGAACCGGATTCGTATTTCCAGAGTCGGGAAAATATGCTTTTACATTAATTAAGCAAATCAGAAATAAATATATTCTTATACTCGTATGCAGAGACAAAACAAGGTGAGGAAAGTACATTCTAATTTTAAATTCAGAGAATAACCCGAAGGTGAAGACAATATAATGTACTTTCCTCACCTTAAGGTTTGTCTCTGCATACAGGTATTACTCTGCATACGATTTAATGTCACCGCTGAAATAGATTTTTTCTCAAAGCTGAAAAAAACCTTGTTATTTTCTTAATAATTGCAAACAAAAAAATAAATTTACTGATATTATTCATCATAAAAGAATTACATTTGTGAATAAATCTGGATGTTCAAACAAAGACAAAATGATGAATGTTACACAGTGTATAGAGTGATCACTTAAACCAGCCAATGACAGGACAAAAGCCCTGTAAATGCCTAAATTTCCATGTTCCCTTCTGCAAAATGTTCTGCATCCCTGTGGTAATGTGTCAATTAACTTTGTAGTCAAACATTTTAAGAAATCAACAATATTTTGAGTTTGTCCAAATTTTTGTAGACAAGGACTGGATTCAACTCCTTGGGGAGCTGTTTATATTAACATATTACAACAGAGATGAAGAACATTTAAGAGAAGGTAATATAGAAGTCTAGGCATCTACAGGGCTTATCACCTGCCAATGGCTGGTTTAAGTGGCCACTTTACACACTGTGTAACATTCACCATTCTGCCCATTTTAGAACATCTATATTCCTTCAATTCTTTCACAAACATCAACCGATGAAAAATAATAAACCTATCGTTTAAATTTCAACTTCTAAACCCCCCCCTTCCCCCCATTCAACCCATTCTCTAACACAAAACTTAATAATACTAAATTAATTTTTTGTGCATGTTTTGACAAAGTGGTGTTTCTATCCCCTTTAAATCTGCGTGTAATATATGTATTTTTTAATCAATTCTATATGGACTACGGTAATGGTAAAAGTGTATTTAAGCATTTGCATATTGGTATATTTGGTGTCTTGATGATGAGACTCGTACGTCTCGAAAGCATTGGACATAAGTCAGTTAGCTATTATGTACTAATATTTACTAACATTAATTACATTTGCTTACATCCATGGATTGCTTTTGAAACACAGTCGTGAGAATTTCCAATCTGTTAGTGTACATTTAAAATACCCAGTAATTAGAGTAAAAGGAAGCTCTGCGATGGCAAACTATTGAGTAAAGACATTGCTCTTCCTACTGCCATTGCCATTGGGAGACGCGTGATGCCACGTACCGCCATTTTTAAAGACAGTGGAAGCACTCCTTCCGCCTACCCGAAAACCGTTTAAAAAACCGAGATTCTTCCTGCCGGTTTCGCTCATACTTAAAAAAATATTTTTTTGCAAATAACATGCGCCGTGACGCCAGTGGCGCGGAGATTACAATCGTGGGTTCGATTCCCGCCAGTTACAATAAATCATCAAAAATAATTTGTTTTCTCAATCGGTCTGGGTGTTGCGGTGATTTTTTTATAAATTCCTTCCATATCCTCTCTATCAAATCTGCTGACAAGCCTCTAGAATTGAAAATAAAAAAACGAAGAACTTTAAAACTTTTAAATGAAATAATTAGCGATTTTAATTTAATACAAATTTAATGAAAATTGTGAGTTTAGCAAATTGTATGGAATACTTATTTTTTATTCTTATTTACTTATTTTTCATACCATTTATTTTCTTATGTATATTGTTATTCTTCTTCATGAACACTAATAGAGTAGCAAAACTGTGTTGGCAAAATTATATTAAATTCACACAGTTTTTATCAGATCATGGTTATTTTGATAAAACATTATTCGTTTTTGTTGATTCTCCTTTGTGCTGCGGCAGATATCCTAATTAATTTTGTAAACCTATCTGGTGGTCTTGTTCCTTTCTTTATATTTTTGAATACCGAATGAAACTTATCGCTACTATCCGTGGCTCTGTTATAGGTCCTGCCGGATATACAGATATGGTTGTTTCGAAAAAAAAATTAGTGGTTTTTTAATCAATTTAATTCCAGTCAGTGGTGAACTTCTGGATAACCTTATTTCAGAACAAAGTTGCTAAAGCTACTAGATTACAGAGAGCTCTCTCAAGCAGCTTTTGTTGTTTGGCAAAGAGCAGTTTTTCCTTGAATGTTTGCACCGCCAAGAAGACTTAATAATTCAGGTGCGGTGCGGGGTATGTAGTAGGCAAGTTGTATTAAATTCATTAACTTTAATCCATTTTAACTACGGATTTATTGTTGTTTTGAAGAAATATTTCCGTTTTTTATTTCCGTATTTAGATTTTTGGGCCATTTTTAACGAGTTGTAAATAACCTACAATTACAAAATGAGAATCAATGTGGCGAAGATCGGAGTTTTAACCTCGACCCTGTGATCCGTGAGTCCACAACACTGACCACTGGACTACAAACTAGTTTAAAGCCCATTGCCTCTAAATTTTTTACTATTTACTTTTTTCCGGATACAAAAAAACTAACTTTCGTATTTTCACACATAATATATTTATTATTTTGTCAGCTATTTATCAAAATATTTCTTTTTTTGGTGATACCGTGTGTGTTGGATTTGTTTCAACGTTTTTGCTACCATTGTAGAAGCCATCTTTAGGGAAAACTGTGTGTTTACCTGTTACATACAGAAGATAACTCCTGCAATGGTAGCCGAAACGTCGGAATAAATCCAACACACGCGGTATTACCAAAAAAAGAAACATATTGATAACAGTGACCGTGAAAAATCTACGCAACTAAATAAATATTTATCTTATCTTTAAACTTTTATAAAATAAATATTAAAGTTTTAATAATTTACCCAAATATTTCAATTTTTGTGGCCCATTCCAACGAGTTGTAAATAACTCATTATTACAAAATGGGAATCGAGTTTGTATAGAGTAGAGTTTGACCCTCGGATATTTGATCCGTGAGTCCGCGACACTAACCACACAGCCACAAACCGATCCAAATACTGATAATTTAAAATGTATATATTTGTTCTAGTTACTGAATAATTTGCCAAACATTTGAGCCTTTTTAGCGAATCCAACGTAAACTGAGCTTATTTTGATTTGTCCTTTTTCGTGATTTTTTTATTGAACAAAAGGTTTAAAAAAAACATTTAAACGTATATAACAGAACCTTCTTTGATTTCGGTACCGCTTTCATCTTCTATTATGACTCTTACGAGCCTCCTGGATTATATATCTGAAATTGTAATTTCAACGAACACTCCATGACCCTCCCGTATCTAATTTTGCATATTAATAAAACTCCAATAAGATATAAAATCGCACAATACAGTTAAGCCCGGTAAAGCCGGGCCGCAAAACAAAGTGATATTCTTCTGGTACAGTCCATAGCCTACAAAACACGAAAGCCCTCGTGGTATGGAGAACTCATAGCTACGGGCCGCAAACAATAAATACTTGCGAAGTTGTAAGTACTGCTGTCAGATGCACGCTCCGCGGTAGCTGGAAACACAGCCCTGTATATAAAGGAGACAATACCGAGCCGTGGAGAACAATAACACACGTGTGTTTGTGTGTTTGTTTGGTTGTCTGTGTATGTGTATCCTACGCTGTTAGGGTTGCCACAACATTTTTTTAAATTTTTTAATTTTTTTTTTTTAATATTATATATACACATCACTCCATACACCTTACTCCACGCACTACATTTCATACTCACAACAATAAAAACATAATCACTAGTAAATTCACACAAAGCATAAATTCTTCTTACATCTTGTTGTTCTTTTAGATAGTTGTTTCATATATTGTGTTGTGTACGTAATTGGTGCTGTGTTAGGTTTATTTTTTGTTCGTAATATTGTCTAGATTTATATTAACATAGCACTGTGTGCACAACATTAAATTTAAACAAATAAACAAATTATATTTTACCCAAATATTTCAATTTTGATGGCCATTTTTTTATTTTTTATTAAAGAAATATTTGCGTTCTTATGATTTATCAAAATATTTAATTTTGAGGGCCGTTTTTAACGAGTTGTAAATAACTCACTATTAGAAAATGGAATCGAGTTGGGGTAGAGTGGGATTCCGAGACACTAGCCACAGAACCACAACTCGATTTTCAACGAGTTGTTAATAACTCACTGTTAGAAAATGGAATTCAAGTTGGGGTAAAGTGGGTTTAAAAACAAAAACAACAACAAACCTTCACGCCGTTTCCCCGAACGCCATACCACTCTGACTTTGCATACAGACATTGCTTCCTCTACATTCATACATCTTCTCATGCACGCACGCCGATTATTCCTACTCTTGACATGTCCATCTTCAAGTATTTGACGGACTTGATTGTGCCATGTCTTTCTCAGTCTTCTTTGTTTTCTGCACCCATCAACATTCGCATCGTAGATCTTTTTAGCCGTTCATTCGCTATTCATTCGCTCTACATGTATATTTATATATATTTTAAATTGATTGCAAAAGAGGAGAATATAGAAGCCTAGGCGTTTACGGGGCCTTATGATCCGACTTTGTCACTTAGCATAATTTGTAATATTCGTCATATTTTCTCTACCGTTCCATTTCTTGAATTTTGCGAAGAAAAGAGCTAAAATTTTTATTTACGTTGGTGAGCAGCGCCTAATACTGAATCCTAATAAGTCCCGAGGTAGTGAAATAAAATCTTGTTTACAAACATTTTGACAAGCTCAAAATCGGCAGTTAGGATATATAAGGGCCAATGTTGCAAATTGTAATATTACTAGTACCTTTGTGGCGTTATAATTAATTCCGGACTTCTTTAATAAGAAATGTTTATAAAAAACAAAACAGAAAATGTACTTAATTGTACATAAAATACTTTTTTTTTATTGACATCGACCCTCTATAAAATAGTGAGTAAAAAAAATATAAAAAGTGACATTGGCCTTTCTAAAAATATTTTTGATTTCACTTAAGTGGTGAATTATTTTCTGTCTCGTGATTTAGTGGCTAACGCAATTACCTACCGTGCAAGAAGTCTCGGGGTTGATTCTCGAGATGAGTCATATGATTTTCTTAAGTATTTTTTCACTGCATTGTCCTTGGGACTGGACTGATCAACTTTCTTAAAAAGTAATTGAAATATGCTGTGATTAGATTAATACGTTTATACTTTATTAAGTTAGTTCATATGATTTTACTTTAAAATATACATGTTTTTTGTCAACAAACGTAAATAAAGACATTACAAAATTTTCTTCAATTATATTTAAATACTACAAATACACACTTAATTAAAACACCTTTAGAATTAAAACTAAACAAGAACTCAAAAAAAATAAATTATTTAAATTTAATTAAATCATTGTTAAAATAAATTGATTACTATCAAAACGCATATTGTATATACTTCTTAAACAGCCGAAAATGTCAATCTCCGTGTTTTTGATACTTTTGTATTATAATCTGCACAATCTTTTTATCGGATAAAAAAACGATATATTATTATTGCTAACAAGTTACAACAGAAATGAAGAACATTTTAGAGAAGGGAATATGGAAGTCTAGGCATTTACAGGGCTAAGTGACTCCCTAGGGGATGAAATCCAATATTTTGTCCACAAAGATTTGAACAAACACAACATATTGTAATATTATTTTCGTTTTTTTTTGTGAAATGCTCTGGGTTTTTAAAGTTATAACCATTGGGATCACCTATTTTGATATTACTCGAACTGTAAGAGCTTTCTAATTTACCGTGAAAAAAATTATGGAGAGTTAATATAAAAGGTCGTATAATTATCTTAGTCAGCCTTGTGGTGTAGTAGTCAGCGTGTTAGCGTACCATGCAAAAAGTGTTGGGTTTGATTCCCGACATGGTTGAGATGATATTTTTCTAAATGGTGTTTTTACGCTAGAATATTGCCTAATGAGTCCCTGGACTGGTAAGACCGATCATCTTACCTTCATAAAAACAAAAATGATCAAGAAACACTGCGATTGGTGTACCAATGCAGTGCCATATGCACCATCAGGTGCGTAAAAGAAAAAACAATGACAAATTATTTTACAAATATTATTAAAAAACGATTATAAATAATATTTTACATTAAAAAATTTCAAATCCGTTTTTTTCCAAAACTGATGTTTAATATTTTATTAATATTAAAAGCATTTTAAAACCATGTGTAATGAGTCAAGAGACTGTTCTCACTTTTGTTAATCTTATCATTTTTCATCTCTAGTTTAACATGGCATAGGCATAATTGGTTAAATCTCTTAACTATTTGTAACAGTTGTGGATATGTTCCACTTGAAATTAATATGATCATCCTCTTTTTCTTCTTTCTGCCGCGTCAGGTCCCCTAGACGTTGCTGATCACTGTCGTGATTATTTCCCTGTCTTGCGGTACACGCACCTCCATGACGGTTCACGTTAGTATTAGCTTCTTATAATGTGTTCTATCAGCACGCTTATTTAAAAGCGGTGTACAATTTTAATGAATAATAAATGTGTACTTTTGGATTTGCATGAAATGAGTCGAAAACGGTAGATATCGAAAAGTCGGTATGTGGTCATATACAAATATTCACTTACATTTACTACTACTACTGCTACTACTACCATTACGCCATTTCCTCATAGGAGTAGGCAGAAGGAATAGACCGCCACACACGTCTATCCCGGCATACATTTCTAGCTTCTTCCACATTCATACATCTTGTCATACATACTCTTCGGTTCTGTCTGCTTTTGACATGACCAGACTTGAGATTTTGGTTTAGCTGATCATGCCACGGCTTCCTTGGTCATCCTCGTCTCCCGTTACCGTTCATTTTCGCCATATATACTTGTTTTACCATTCTTTTGTCGTCCATTTGCTCTACGTGACCGATCCATCTCGGAGACCCTTTTTTATTCTTATCTATTATACTTGACTCAGATTTACACTCTCGCCTGATTTCATCATTCGTAACCCTATCATACATTGATTTCCCACACATTCGTTTAAGAGATAGATTTTTTTACATTTGTCTTTAGTTTATTTTTTTTATAAATAACCTTGGCGTTACGCGTCGCTGGCAACCTTGTTTTCAAGACGATCTAAATCTAAAGTCTTTCAACAAGACATTAAGTTTTGAAAATTTCGGAGGTCGGTTTACCTAAACTAACTTAATAACAATACCTTAGCTTAAATTCTTAATAAATTGTTTTATTAAGGATATTTTTTTGAGGACACAGCAAAAACGAAGTTTGTTTAAGACATTGAATATTCTCATTTCATAGTACCTTTGTACATTATAAAAACAATTGGCTGCCTCCATTTAATAATGACAGTTGATAATTCAAAATGTTCGAATATTTTTTCAGAAATAGAATTGCTTTTTTTTAAATCAAAATTATAAAATTACCTTAAGGTTTGACGATTGAGATTTTTTTAAATTTATACCTTAAATAATAAATTCATCTTCCACTTTATTTTGAGTATGTTCAAATGGTTGAAAAACATAACATCAGGGGTGCTATTCCGAATGTTCTCTGATTTAGGATTTTTTATTTTATACATGCGACTATACTTTTGTTCATATATAGCCACACTGATGATTTAAAGTCAAATTACGTTAAATAAATCATTTTCTTACAACGGTGTGGCCATATATTAAGCTAAGTGTAGTCACATGTAAAAATTAAAATCTGTAAAATTCTGTCTTGTGTAGGTACTCCTGCTAGAAGATTCAGAACAGCATCTCAGGACATCTATATTCACAAAATCAAAACTTCAGTACATGGTTTTATACCTACTGAAAAATACTTCCTTATTTTATTTGTTTACATAGGGCACGTTTTACATTGTAAGGGAATAAATAGTGGTTTTATTTTAAAACCCTTTCAATGCCAGAGTTAAATACATTGTTCGTTTATTACTCGTATGTTAGAATAAAACCAACTCTCAAAACGCAGCATTAATTCACCCTTCCCGGTGACGTGTAGGTAGTACACATTGCATTTAATACGCGAAGAGGACCTGAAATTCAGTGTAGACCAATGCACAATTAAAGTGGATGAGCTTCATTCAATTATTTCATCCCTCCAAGATAAAGTTGAAGTGTTGGACAGCCAAGTTTTGGATCTTCGTCAACAAGTTGCTGATTTACACGAAGAGGCTAATACTAGAGATCAATGGGCAAGAGTCAACAATGTGGAATGTTTAGGTATTCCAGAAAAAAAAGGGGAAGATTTGATTACTCTAGTCAAAAATATTAGCTCATCCCTTTCTGTTAACGTAAATGACCATCGAATAAGCTTTGCAAATAGAGTGGCATCCTGGAATCGTGACTCTACATCAAAGTCGTCTAAAATAATTATACAACTCCGCGACAATCCGCATGAGAAAAGGTCTTTCTTTAAACTTAGACTTAGGATTGGGAGGTGATGGAAACGTTTATCTTAACCATCATATAACTAAACGAAATAAAGATCTCCATAAAAAAACAAGAGAACTTGCTAAAGTGAAAAATAAGATCATTAATACGTATGAATCAAAGATTGCCGTATTTATGTACGAAAAAAGATACATCCCCGCCTATTCTAATAAAAGCAGAATCGGACCTTAATAAAATGTTGCAGTGACTATATGTCAAAGTTCTCTTTCTATACTCTTATCTCTATTGTCTTTTTTTGTACAATTATTTCAGACCTAATAATATACTCAATATCACTACAATCATTTATACACAATCCCACACAAATACACACAAACACACCTCTACACTTACTTAGATACAAATACACATAAAAACACTTTTTTACTGTACCACAATTTAATATGTTTACTTTTTATTTAGAAACTTCGCTCGTCTGTCTTTAAACCGTATCTATTTTATGTTTTTATATCATTGTCGACTGTTTGTTTCTGTAAAATAAATAAATAAATAAATAAATAATAACTTTTATTTCTCCATAAATATAAAAGTTAATATAATAGTTTGAATTTTCTAGTACTTCTCCCAGACGCCAGTTAGTAGCTCTTCGACTTTTGTCAGAGGCGGTTCTTTCACCCATACGGTGAGCGTGAGCAAATGGGTTTTTCATGTTTTTAGCAATCACATAAAAAATTTTATCACTTTTGACTTCAACTATAAATAATTGAAGCAATTAGCTATAAATATAAGATAGTTCCGATTTAAAATCTCTTCTTTTTTGCATGTGTAATGACTTCACAGCACCGTCACGCGCGGATGTTTTTGGGACCGAAAGGGAAAGACTAAATATGATTAAAACAAACAATTGTCCGCTTCCTAGTATTTTAGAAAGTAAAACTGTCTATAATAGATTTTTAAATTAAAAAGTATGGTGTCCAAGTTACAAAATTTTGATTAGGACTTAAAATTAATAATCAGTTTTGACTACACCATGTCAATCCATCTTTATCTCTCACTGTTTTAGTTACGAAAGCTAGGGTTTCCTAGGACAGCGGTGCCCGTATCTTTACGGCCGTAGTGAACGGTGATGCGGTGGACAGCCGTCGTAGAGGTGGCTAGAGAGTGGTTTTATTTTTTAACGGTGTTATCAACACCGTTTTCCTAGGAAACAACTCTCTAATTACCGTTACGACGGCTGTCCACCGCATCACCGTTCACTACGGCCGTTAAGATATGGGCACCGCTGTCCTAGGAAACCCTAGCTTAAGAGATCAACGAAAAACGGAAAACCTATCTCAAACAATTTCAAGTTTTGTGACGAATTGACTAAACTACAATTCTCTACATTAGAACTGATCTCTTTCTTTATATAAACAAAAGTTGCTCCGAGAAGATTTGATAAAGAAAGCAAAAAAATCATCTTTTTGAAATTTAAACCTTGGATATTATTAGCAAGGTACAAAATAATGCAACTCCTTTATAAAAAATAAAAACAATTAATGAAAATGCAGACAATACTGATTGAATCTAGCCAAGTTAATGAACATGAATTGAATTAAAGTTTGCGTTGAATGTCGTTAGCTGTGTCGTCTCGGTCAACCGGTACCTGTAATGAGCGGAGACAGTCTGAGGGACGTTTTAGTTTGGTGTGTTGGTGGGTCTGTTACTTGATGTTGCCGATATCCATAAATCTAAAAATGGTTAGAGATTTTTTTTAAATACCTTCCGTTATATTTAAACACAATTTTTAATTAATAATATATCTTTGTACCATTTTCAAATATTTCAATGATGAAAACAATTTAAGTCAACGGAACTTATAAATCTTAAAATAACGTGGGTCTTGTTTTTCAAGGACGCTTAATTTTATTGGCCCATACGTTTCTACGCTACCTCCCCATCCTCAGAGTCGCTATTAAATACCTCCCTATCGTTTAATTAATTCATTCTGCATGCTGCAATAAAATTCATAGGGAATGTACGTACTGAATCGTACCGCACTTTTTCCCGAGCTTTGTTCAAGTAACAGGTGTTGTAGCGATTAGGATCGAAGGTTTAATGATCTTGCGAGCTTTACAATCAGAGCCTTCGCGATTTAAAGGGTTAATTAGTCGCTCAATATTCCTTTAACGACCGACGTAGCTTTTCCTTTAAGAGCTTTTCGAAGCACCAGTAATTATAATGGATTTTATGACACTTTTTCCAACGAAGTAGAGATTATTTTTTGTTACGCTCTTGAAGCTTGATAGAAATTAAGGTAATATTTTACAGGGTTTTTTTAAGGGGTGGTTTTAATTCTTAACCGTTCCTTTGACAGTCGAGCGATAATGGAAATAAATGTACCCCAAGACATTAAGTCAACTTTTTAAATCTTTAGTTACATAATTATCGTTAAAATTTGGAATTATTAGAAAACACTAAATGACACCCTTAAATCAAGCCGAAATGAGAAAGTGTTTTAGATTTCATTTCAAAAGGTGCTAATTACACTTTTATTTATAATATTTCAAAATAAATTATCTACGAGTATATCACGGGTTAGAACTGTCAGTAGGGTGGAACTGGCAGTGAGTCACATTTTGCTAAAGGGCGTGATTCTATAAAATACTGTGAACACCCAGTTGCATTCCACTGGCAATACTACTGACTAGTCCAACTTGTTAGCTTCAGCGTCACGAACCCTGGGCAATGCGATCTCACTCATAACGATCTGATCACATCAGATAACGAGAGGATGAAAAGTGAGTTTCTGGTGCCTCAAAAACAAAATTAACCAACTAAAGGGAAGGTAACCTCGATTAAAAAATCCAACAGAGAAGTCAAAAGAAAACCTCTCTGGTCATTTTTTCCCAGGAATCACTATGGCGAGTACATCCAATCAGCAGTTGTCTTGGATGCAGAATGCAGGGTGTTCGGCAGAACGTTGAACATACGAAAATGGGGAGTAGGTGGGGTCATTTGCTACCTACTCAGCCCCAAATATTTGACCTAGGCCACGAGATTTTTTTATATGATTTTTTTATTTTTGAATTTGGAATTTCGTAACTTTCATTCCTTTAGCTCCTATAACTTTTTTTTATGGGCAGATCTGATTTTGTATATTAAAAAAAAATTCGAATGGTTGATAGGTCCTTTTAAAATTAATATTTGTTTCATGGTATAGGTAGAAACAAAGTAATGGACCCTCAAACATGAAAAAATAGTTTTAAAAACATTTAAAGCTAAACTTCGCGTTGCTTTTAAAAAAAAACTAAAAGTGATGGAAGCCTTCTGATTTTTCCAAAACATATCTTAAATATGAGCTTTCTAACGGTGTGTAGTTTGTTTTGATATCTTTTTTGGAACCAGAGTTATTCGTTGTTATTAGCCTAGCCGGACCATTTCGACGAAATTCTACTTATGTGGAAAGTAAAATATTTTGCAATATTTATCAATGCAAAGGTGAAAATAATGAAACGGATTATTACAGGGATGGTTACACATAGCAGGATATTTTTTTTCATTCTTGCGCAGTCATAGGGGTATCTTTTAGCCATTTCACTCTCCGAGGAAATCGCCCGACGTGGCAACGGCGCTTCACAAAGGAGGTAATAATGATAATGTTTAAATATTTAAATATTCACAGTCAGTAATGTAGGCGCTTAAACCAGCCAATAACAGATCATAAGCCATGTAAATGCCTAGACTTCTATGTTTCCTTCTATAAAATGTTCTACATTTCTGTAAAAATTTGTTAAAAATAATTGTCATGTTTTCGTCAAAACTTAATTGGTTAATAAAATTTTATTAATAAAATTGGTTGCATGAAAAATGTATGATTAAGCAATCTTTTTTTCTTTATTGACGTAAATATACAGTTATTCACAATCAAACATTTTCTTTACATGCTTTTTTTTGGTCTATCGCCTTGCTCAAAATTGATTCTAAGTAATCTTCAATAAAATTCTTTGTAGGTATGTCAATTTATTATTAACCCAAATAGCCGTAAATATGTGACATTTTCTAAGCTTACATAAAAATAACACAGGTGTAGTGGAGAGGGAAAATAGAATTCTTTCGATATAGTACGTACATTTTTTTTTATTATTGTTTTTTTATGTACTTATTAAATTCAACAAAAATATTTTATGGTAAATTAATTTTTGTTTATTCTAACAAAGGGATTTTTTTTGATTTTCATAAACACGTTTTTTCAGGGCCAAATATTTTTTACCTTCCCAAAAATGTTTTTCGTCTCTGTTGTAATATGATTATATTAACAAGCTCTCCTGGGAGTTTAATCCAGTCCTTTTCTACAAAAATTTGGACAAACTCAAAATATTGTTGATAAATCCACCTGGTCCATGAAGAAGTATGCAAATTAAAAAAAAAAAAAATTTCAGGCGTAGCCTAGTATTTAGCTGAAATAATTTAATTGGATGAATCTCACCCGCACAAATAAAGGTTTCAGCTCTCTTACTTCACAAACATAATTAGACGAATGAATTGAAAGAATACAAATGTTTAAATATTGGCAGAATGGTAAATGTTACATAGTGTGTAAAGTGACCACTTAAACCAGCCAATGACAGATTAAGCCCAGTAGACGTCTATATTACCTTCTCTAAAATGTTCTTCATCTCTGTTGTAATATGTTGACATATTATAAAGGTTGCAGGCAGCGCGAGGCGGCCGGCTCTATTCATTCGGGTTTTGCCTTCCTAATCGATCACATGTTATGTCCTTGTCTTTTTAGGTGTACTGTTTTCTCTAATATAATTGTTAAACAAGGTATCAGAGCTTTCATTATTAATCTAACAAGTATTTATTAATTATATTTATTGTGATCGGTCTGCGACGTAGTGGTCAGCGTATTTGCCGACCCAGCAAGAGATCTCGAGTTCGATTCCTAACGCAGCTGGCATGAAGTACTTTGTGAGTATACTGGCAAAAAGCTTTAACTCTCAAATCCCTTTATCGAGAAATCAAGCATTTAAGTTTTGTTCCAATTTTACTCTTTTATATCTTATTTGAATAAAGAAAGATATTGAGTGCTCATTTAAGAACATGTTCTTAACTTTTCCGTTTTTTTAATTTTATATTTAGTAAACATTAAGTTATTAAAAGCTTTTAGGATGAATAAAATACCAGATATACGGCGTAAACTTAAATTTATTTTTAAAAATACAGATATATGAAATTTAATATGGCTTAGTATATTTTGCCAGTTTGTAGAGCGTTAAAAACTTTACAAAACTGCATCATTAAGTCGAATCCGCATATTTTCGTGTTAACGTTTTTTGCCAGCATACCCACGATTTATTTGAAAATGTGTTTTGACACTAGAATATTTCATTGTCTCTGGACTGGCACCTGAATCGTAAGATGGATTATCTTACCTTCATGTAACAAAAATGATTAAGATAAGCTGCAATTGGTGCACTAATGCAGTGTTTTATTCATCATTAGGTGCGGAAGGGGAATGATGACGATGATGATTCACTATTGTGATCACTCGCGTCTGAAGTATTTAAGAATCAAAGCCAAGGATTTCACACTATTTAAGTGAAACGGAAGATTTGTTAATCTGTTACTAGTTCACCTTCTATTGAAAGATATTTTTGTAGTTTTCTCATTTACAATCAAATGTGGAGAACTTCCATGATCAGATTTTTGGCAACTATCCTGCTAATCCCAGAGCACAAATTATGTCATACCCAAAACCCGTACGACTTTTGCTCAGAAGCATCTCTCATTTATCGCACCGAGAGTGTTTAATGTTTTGGAAGAGCGTATTAAGCTCTCAAAAACAAAAACTATTTTAAAGAAAGTAGTTAAGGACTGAATTTTTCTTAGTGGGAGGGATTTGAGTAGACAAATTCTTGATGATTTCCGAATGTTTGAGTTTACTGTTTACCATATTGATGTGCCATATATTTTTTTCAAAATTATTTTTTATGTTTCTGATCCTTTATTTGTGGTAATTTACTCATGTGATTGTCAACTAATTGCTAGTCCCATCTCAATACAGGACTTTTAGTCCCATGGAGGTGGGACTTATGTCTCAAATAATGTACAGTAAACTTATGTATGTAAATAAATAAATCAAACGATTGATTTAGAAGGAACTTTTACTGCATTAAATATTACTCGATAGGCAAGGCAAAAAATAACTAACTCTCTTCTAAAAATATGTACAAATACTTTTCAGTTATAACTAGTAAAATTTTTGATAAAAAACACTATTAAATATCGAAAAACACTTAGACTTTTATCGTTCAATAACAATATTGAAATGTAACTCAACAACAAAACAAAACATAGAACTTTTAAAGATCTTTGTATAATTATTTAAGTATGGGAAAGAGACTTCATGATTTCAGTCGCTTCATTTGAAAGATGGTGGCTTTAATAGTAAAGAACTTTACCCGATCCGCTAAACGGGGTCGTACGAACTTAACTTAGAGCCTTCTACCCCGAGGCTATGAAGTAATGAGAATTATTTTCTAAGTATATGCGCAGACAGCGCAAGGCAAAATATTCCGGAACCTTATTGAATTCTGCGCGAAATAAGAAAAATATTTTTAAAATACATTTTTTGAACAAAATGCATAAATTCTGAAAAACATTTTTTCGCTTAACAGTTTATTATTATTAACTTATCTTATTTTTTTATTATTTTGTATTATATGAGGAAATTTCAGTTAAAAGTTTCAGTTTCATGTCAAGAATAATGATGAATGTAATGTTTTTAATATTCAAAGCATTAATTTTGCAGTCAAAAATGATATTTCAATAAATGTAAGTAAATATAACAATTTATTGACTTTTCTTTATCTGCCAGTTTTGCGACGTACACGTCTCTTTCTTGGGACATTAATAACATAAACATGCTATCCCTTTTTATAAACCGTCACTATAGTTCGATTTAAGTTACTTATCGACAATTCATCAAAGAATTCCATTGTAATGATATAACAACAATATTTAAATACAATTTAAAATACTTGATACACTTCCACTTAATTTTATTTTATTTATTCATTTTATCATATATATACATTTTTTGTACAATTTGCCCAGCTAACAAGGGTACATACTCCGGTCCAAGCTTGGCAAATACATTTTGATACATAATAATAATTTACATGTTAATAGATAGAACAGACAAAAAAATAGAAACTAAATAGAATACACATATTAATACATATATACACACATACATACACCCTCTCATATACATATACCCATGCGCATACACATACATACATACATACATGAAAGATACACAATTGAATTTCAATATATGCGAAACTTCAAGTTTGTAATTTAGATTTTTAAAATAAATATTTATTTTTATATTTTATTTTCAACATCCAGTAAGAATGTTTAATCCGCGGGATGCATGAAACTCTCTGACTCCCAACGACCAATATCATGAAAGAGCGAGGTCAACATATTCCTCTGATACTCAAACTCCACTCTTCCCCAATTCTGGCAAAAAATATGGACTTTCTTGCCAACGTAATAGTGTTGCCCTGATGCCATAACAGTGTTGACCCCTTCACTTAGTATCGTGTATTATGGTTGTGGTTGACGCTTGGGTAAATGTCTCTATTTATGTGTGTAACCACTATCGTTAGCAATATATATACTGTTGAATAATATTAAGTACTCTGAATTCTTTGAAGAGCAAGTCACTTGGATAATGAAATGGTTTTCTTTTCATTACTCGGATTATAGATTTCTGTGCAATTGTTACCGGTTCTAGGGTGGTTTTTGTGCAAGCTCTCCAACCATATTAGTTAATATGGAGTTTGCCGGTGTATGGCATTGGTGTTTCAGTTCCGGGGCTTTAAGTATGACCAATTAGCCCTTTCTACCTCTAATGGGCATCTTCATACTGGTAAATATTATACGGCGTAAGGATCAAACAAACAGACACAAACAAACCATCACACCGTTTCGCCGTAGGGGTAGACAGAGAGATTAGAACGCCACATCATTCTGCCTTTGCATACAGACCTCGCCTCCTCTACATTCATACATCTTCTCATGCACGCACGCCGATTATTCCTACTATTAACATGTCAATTTTCAAGCATTTGATGGAATTGATCGTGCAATGTCTTTTTCGGTCTTTCTTGGTTCTTCATCCATCAACATTACTTTTAGCCGTTCTTTCGCTGTCCATTCGTTCTACATGTCCAAACCAACGGAGCACCCGTTTCCTGATTCTGTCGATAACGTTTGTTTCAACCTTACATAGTTCACGGATCTCGACATTTGTGCACCTATCATACAACATATAATAATGGGTAATAAGCGCCCTTGAGGCGATTTTCACAAAAACGGCGCTATATAATTTATGCAACTTTTACAATAAGGTAGATAAAAAGCTAAAATTTGCATCACATTTTAAGTATATCAGCAAAAAAAAATCTAAAAAGGTAGGATTTTCAAATAGAATAAGGAAATTTTAGTTAAAATACAAGTAATCTCACCTTTAAAGCAATCAAAAAGCAAAGGGGGATGTGAAGGTTTTAAGACTCCCCAAAAAAAGAATCCACGCAACTCAAAACAATCAGTATCATAGAGGAACTAAGATGTGTTATGAGTTGCCAAAAGAGATTAGAGATGCTGGGTCTATTGCATCGTTTTGTGAAATGGCGATGATTTTTGTTAAAAACAAACATCCATATTAATCGAAAGTGTCATCGGAAAGCGTTTAGATTTGATTCGCAACATTTTTTGTTTTGGAAATTATTTGTGTCTACTGATAAATGTATATTAGCTAAGGTATAACTATAGTCCTTAAAATGTAACATGATTAGAATGACAGTTGTCAGAAAAAGTGACGACATAACTTTGTAGTAACGTCAAAGGAGTTATTTATATTGACACACGAAAAATCATTTGTATCTGGCGTGTTAATTTTTTTTTATACAATGCTTGAAACATAAATCAACATTAATGTATAAAATCAACTTTGAAACTAAAAGGAAACTAAAATAAACCTTATTATTAACGACGTTCTTTCAAGGTTACATCATTTTGCAAAAACGTTAGAGATGGGACCAATTGATCAATGTAATCGAATAAAAAAATAATTCATTCGATGTTGTTCATGACAGAAGTACAAATGTCGCATTTTTTGGTGAATAATTGTGTTAAACACACTATAATAGGATTGTTTTTGCGTTTTTTATATCAACTTTCGGAGTTCCACGATTGCATGAAATAACTGATAAAATCGATTTGATCAGTGATCAGTAATTTTCCATTACTACTGAAATTAGTTTGACAGCTGTCATTCTAATCAAGCTATATTTTAAGGACTATAGATGATCAAATTTTATTAGTACAACTATCTATATAAATACATAATATTCATCGTTTTAACACACATTCGCCCGAAAGATGGCATTTTGACAGCATTCTATGTACTTTCATAATGAGTTTTCTAATTTCTTACTTCGTTCCCATAAATAAGGGTTGGCACTAGAAGTTCATTGTGAACTACCAATATTGCCTCCTGGGAATGTATGAAGGTGTAAGGATCCTTTACACAAAACTAAATCTTACATTGAGTGGAGCTACATTTGAAGAGTCAAAAGAGATATATTCTTGGAGACACGCCACCCGCAAGAGTCGCCCATACGGGAAAAACAATTCAATGATTATTAAGCTTACCAAATGCTGGGTTTCGTTTTAAGAATTTCCAAACCCTTTAAAAAACCAAGCACATTGAAAACTTTATACAACACTTTTGTAAGCAGTAACTTGGAGTTTGTATCCGTTGTGTGGAGCCCACAATACATAAAAAACATAGAAAGGATAAAAAATGTTCAACAATTTCTAGATTATAAATTTTTTTTCAATGCCTAGATTATAAAAACAACAAAACGCTGTGTACTTACAGCCAATCTGCCAAACAAAATGGATTTTTTACCCTTGAAAATAGACGCACTATATTAAAATATATATACTATTAAATTATCTATTTATACTATGAATCGGGTTGTGGTCCCGTGGCTAGTGTCTCGGACTCACGGATCAAAGATACGTGGTTTGAATCCCACTCTACCCCAACTTGCTTCCCATTTTCTTATAGTGAATTATTTACAACTCGTTGAAAATGGCACTCAAAATTAAATATTTGCGTAAATTATAAGATCGCAAATATATCTTTTAAAAAAAAAAAATAATAATAATAATAAAGGAGACTCTTTTAACTTAACCACTAAAATTAATCTTAATGTCCAAGGGGATATTAAGATTAATTTTAGTTAATTTAATTTTTATAATTTTTTTTCAATTTTAGAAAGGTCGTGTGACAAGAAATAAGTATTTATTCCATCTGCCAGTCTATAGCACCAACTATGCACAAATATATAAAGCTTTTTTTTCGTCTATTGATATATTTAACACGCCTCTTAATTTATTTTAAAATAAATTCATACTGATTCTTGCTGTTTGCGATACGATCTCACTTGCTATTTAATGATGCTCACACTTACACACACCTGAACACTTACTCCCACATACTCACAAACACACCTATACACTTACTGTCATACAAATACACACGAACACACCCTTTTGCTGTACCACAATTTAATATGTATGATTTTTATTTAGAAATTTTGCTGGTCTGTCCTTAAACCGTATCTTTTTTATGTTATTATGTCATTGACGACTGTTTGTTTCTGTAAAATAAATAAATACATTAACTACGAAGTTAACTACAGATTGCAGCTATACAATGGGCATTGTAAGGGTTGAGAATTTCAAGGTCAAACCGAAACTGTCTGTTACACATTTGTTTTTAAACTAAAAATCAAACCAAAAATTTGGAACGCTTTTTTTTTATTCAATAGAGCTCAAGAGCTTTTATAGAGAATTATTACTCTTGGGATGTACATAATATTTCAATAACACTGAGTCGGGCAAAATTATTGGAAAATGTGTTGGCGGTGTATGTAAGGAAAGATTCTATTCTCTAAAAATATTATTTTTTTATTAAAAAAAAAAAATATCGTTCTTATAATTTATCAAACATTTAAATTTTGGTAACCATTTTTAACGGTTTGTAAATAACTCACTATTAGAAAATAGAAATCAAGTTGGGGTACAGTAGGATTCAAACTTCGGATCCATGAGTCAGCAACACTATTCACGAGACCACAACCCGATTCAATGAGATTTAATAATTTCAATTTTATTTATTCAAATATATTTATAAAAATAATACAAATAAAAAGTCATTAAAATAAGATATATTTCTAAAAATAATTCGCGGGTGAACATAATGTGTTGAGAATAATATGTTGAAAAAGTAAGACAATCTTGTAACGAAAAACTCCCTCAGAGACGTGAAAAATGACAATATCCACAGTAATATTATTCAACATAGAGATAGCCCTTCCAGCGGACATAAACATTGGCAGGTTGGTTCTATATACAGTGGAACAGTTTATGTTGACGCTGTCTAAGGTTATTGTTATTCGAAACATAAAAAAGTAATGTTCCGCATAATTTCAGGGTTGTCAAAAAAAGTGTAATATCAAAGTATTTCAAAATAATAATGAGGAAGTTTAGCCCTACGGAAAATTGGGTATAAAACATGTTTTATTACGCACAGCAAAAATTAGAGCAATAAATTTTTAATTTCTTGAAAATGTATGAAATAAATTATTTTAATAAAAACGAACTAATTTGAAAGACGTTACTAGTTTACCGAAATCAACCCATAATATAACGTTGTGATAGTTATCCTATTTCCGGTAAACAAACTAACAGACGCGAACTTAATATGTCACACGTAGAGTAATTTCAAAATAAAATTAAAATTAAAATCAAAGCGCTGATAATACGACACACAAAAATGTTAAAAGTTGTGAATGTTTACCCACGTCTTAATCAGCTCAGGTTAGTTCCTTTATATTATAAATATGAACCCAAAGCAACAATTTATTTAACATTAAATACTTGAATTTTATATTTTACACGAATGATATTTTACAATTCCGAAAAATCATTAAAATTAATTACCATTGCTTTTGAAATGTCTAGTCCGAATTCATATCTCAATTGACTCGGAAAACCATTTCGAATGAATTCACTCGAGATATCTCGATTATTTTTCCGATTAGTACGAGTGAACTCAATTAATTGTAAGCATTTCGAAATGTATCGATCTTTTTAATAATCGAATATTTCCATTAATTTAATTCGATTATTCCCACCATTATGTGTAACATTTACTATTCTGCCTATATTTTAACATCGATATTCCTTAAATTCTTACATATGTTAACGTGATAGGTCATGAGCCTTGTGGATAACCAAACTTCTGTATTCCCTTCTCTAAAACGTTAATCACATATTTTGTAATATATTAATAAAACCAAGATGTTTAAAAAGTTTTTTTCTCCTTTTATTAACTCAAGCGGTTTTGTAGATATTTTTTTGGATTACTGACTGATTGATATACGTATGTACTAAATTAAAATAAGTAATTAATAAAATACTTTATACTCAGGCCACTTGAGTTTATTGTAAAGCACTATAAGATTCAGAAAACACATATCTTTATATCGACACGTGATGGTATAAACGCTTCAAAAAACTGTGAAAGTGTGTAAAAGCATTGGAAAAGTTTTTAACATCACCTGTAGATAAAAAGATCTGTTCTTTCTGAAACAAGTAGTGCTTTTAAATGTATTGTGCGAGTTAATAGAATAAAATTCCTCGTAATCATAAAATACGTTTTTAATTAATATTTTGAGTTACAGGTGACGTACAATCGTAAAATATTTTTTATTTAATATGATGCATGTCTTCCTTTTGTTTTTTTAACAGACATCATGTTTTGGCATAGAATCAATTAAACGTCGGTAATTTTCTTTTATTCTGTCATCTCGAAACCACATCTAAATAACAGCTTCTATCATCTTTATCTTGGTGGTGTAGTCCAATTTTTATATCTTAGATTTACAAATCGCTCACAATTGTTTTATAGAGTAAGGTCAGGTAAATTTCCAAGCCAGTTTAAAAGAGTTTTCTTTTAATCATTAAAATACTTAAGCATAAATTTCTATACGTGACAAGAAGCTAAGTCCTGTTGAAATACAGCCCCATCCTTAGGACAACATTTACTCAGTTACGTACTCAAGTGCTGCTTCAATAGATTTTTATACTTTAGACTATTCATCATTCCTTATATCTGTATCAAAGATCCGGTCCCCATAAACAAAAAACAGCCTGAAAACATCTTCTCAACAGGATATTTCACCGTTTGGTCAATATGAGCCACAGTAAGCATTTCATTCCCACTTTTTCTATGAAATTGTGTGCGATATCCCTGCACGAGAAAGTGGGTCTCATCTAAAAACAGCATCTTCCATCAGTCTTTTACAGTCAATTTGGTATATTTTCTAGCCCAAATGAGCCTTTGCTTCATCATACGTGCCGTCGGGAGTTGTTTCTTCTGTGGTCGAATTGCTTTTCTTCCAGATTCAATGAGTCTTCTTCGTACTTTTGAGTCATGTATCATCACCCCAGTGTCTGCCAAATCTTGTTGAAGTTCGTAACTTGCTTTTCTGGGGTTTAACTTACTATTTCTGATTAAAGATATTTCATCTCAGTTTTCCGGTTTCTTCCACATTTTCCAATTCTCTTTGCTTCAGCTGACCCTGTTTCTTTTTTTTGCTTAACAATCTTGCTGACTGCTTTTCGACTCACAATAATTCATTTTCAATCTCCTTCTGATGTATTTTCAATTAAGTTTAAAATCTTTTCTATTTTCTTCGCCGTGATATTCATGATTTAAAACAACTCAACAATACTGTTCAATATGCAAGTAATTTATGAAATTTGGTTTTTATTAAAAATATGTTTTTAAAAAAAGTACAGAAATAATTACCAATATAAGCTCTCAAAGGATTAATGCCCTGTAAGCCATAATTTTTGGAGCTTAACAACTGTCGAATTCACATTTGAGTGTTGCTATATGTAAAAGATAACAAAAATTACTCTCATTCCATTGATTCGCACAATACTTTAAACTCAAATTGTCTAAGAACAAAGTTTATTATTAATTGTTTATTTAATAATGTTATTTCATAAAAGTAATACCGATTCAATTAATATGTAGAATATGGGTATGTAGGTACTGTATTTTTTCCGATGTATCTTTCAGTCTTAATGATTTCCCTATGTGCACCTACTTGGGCATTGGGATTTGCATTGGTACTCAAATAACAGCATATTTGCATCATTTTCGTAACGTGAGAAGAGTGAACAGTCTAACGATTCATGTGTCAGTTCAGGATTAATGAAATATTTCCGTGTAGAACCACCTTCAAAATCAATATTTCACATCCGTCCCGCCTCAAGCATTGTAGGTGAACGCTCCTAAGTTTTTTTCAGTCCATTTCTTCGTTTAAAATGTTCAACTGAGATTTACCATCGAGTCGAAGACACTTTGAAGAAATTTTATCCGCCAAGACACAAGGTCCTGATGAAAATGAAAGTTAAATGCATCACCTGTCTCACAACATTCAGAATTTCTTCAAATAATATTGTTGTACAATAAGTTTTTCTGGGTTATTATGCCGTGTGTCGTTCGTACTTTTTACCGACGTTTCGGATCGCGTTACAGCGTCCATCATCAGGGTTGATGTTATTTGTGTATGAATATGTGTTACGTTAGGTACTTAGAATTTGTACCGTGTCGTAGTCGTTTATGTGTGACGTTATGTATTTGGGATTTGTACCGTGTCGTAGTCGTTTAGATTAATGTGTACTATTATGTACTTAGGATCTATATCGTATCACAAATCTGTGTTACATCGCAGTCTTTATGCGATTTCTTCATGACTGGGTAGCAGGATGTTTTTAATCGCATCCCATCATCTCTGTTTATGTTGTCGGGATGTTTGTAAATCTCAATTGCTTCTTTTACTCGTCGAGTTTGGTGGTTCTTTGGCCTCCCTAAGATTACCGCCTCAAAGGAAAACTTATGCCCCGTTTCTATGCGGTGCTCGGCGAAGGCCGATTTTTCGGGGTAGCCATACATACGGTATTCATACATAAATAACATCAACCCTGATGATGGACGCTGTAACGCGATCCGAAACGTTGGTAAAAAGTACGAACGACACACGGCATAATAACCCAGAAAAACTTATCGAGCATCTTAACGTGCAATTAAATATAACTGAACTCTTTCAACTAGAATCATTAAAATGTATCCATAAATTAGCCCCTCATGTAATTGTAGACGAAGAACTAAAACTAGTAAACAATTGTAGTCAACATGGACATACATAATACGAAAATATCAGACAAATACCATACACAACTTTCTAAAACAAGACAAGGACAATCAAGACTAATGAACCAGGGACTGAAATTATACAATAAACTACCAGACAAAACTAAACAAAAGACTCAGACAAACTTTTCAAAAGATGTAAAAAATAGTATTTTGAACAACAGAGTATAAATGTAAAATGTATATATTATTTTATGTAAAATGAATGTAATAATCCGTAAGGGTTTATAAATAAATTTTCAAATAAAAAAAAAAAAAAAAAAAAAAAACGGCCGTGAAAATCAAAAAGTTTAATATTGTTGTAGTTTTTTGTTGATTTTGATTTCACGACCCGTTTATATTGAATGAAGGAAAATAATTTATAGTCGCATGTGCAACGGTGCATATTGTATTGAGTTGAATATGTGCATAGTACCTAAGGCTTTAAGGTTGCCCCATTATAGACCAAGTTCAGAATTCTACTGGATTACGTTTGATAATAAAATAAAATACGAAATGTTTATTGTTAATGTATTGACCAGAATAAACATAGCAAAACCAAAACTTGAATGTATGTGTTAAAAATAATCTTTTTTTTTTTAATAAAGTTTATTTGAGTCCTGAGCTTCGTTTCCTCTAATAGTTCATGAACATATATTTATTTAAATAAAATAAATAAAACAACTTTGTTTTTAACCACTAATTTTTATTTCTCACCGACCGGTTTCAAAGCAAACAAGCTTCTTTGTCAAGGTTCACGTAACTAATGAATTGATTCCTTTTTATTTGATTTCTATCATGTTCACTAAATACTACACGTGGACCCAATAATTAAGTGTTTTTTTTTTCCTTACACGGGTGGTAATCTGATACCATTATTTTCGAAGTAAGCCAGGAGAGGACTAAAAGAAATATTGTTTATTTGGTTATTAATTATTGTTTTCTTATTATGAATCGCTTTTTTGGTTTCTAAGATTTCTAAGTTGTCAAATTTTAATATTTCATTTTCAACATGAAGTATTTTTAATCCAGTGTCTTTATTTTATTTTAGTATGATGCATAACCATAAAGTTAGTACTTCAAATATAAAGAAAAAAAAAATAAATGAAGCAATAAGGATAAGAAAGTAAAAATATATAAAAACTAATCTTACATATAGTACATACATACAGACATATTATATTCCAGTAGAGAGAACAGATGTTCATTTTTTCCCATTGGTTGAAAGATAATTATTAAGAATACAGATGTAAGTTAATTAAAGGTAAACAATGTAAAACAACAAAGTATTAAGCATTTAAATTTGGAGATAGTAAATTGATACACTGCCTTTTAAAATTTAAAGGTGTTGTATTTAATATGTCTGTAAATTACAACAGACATGAAGAACATTTTAATGAAGGGAATACAAAAGTCTAGGCATCCACAGGGCGTATGACCTATCATTGGTTGGTTTCAGTGGCCACTTTACACACTTTATTTATCATTCTGCCCATATTTGAACATCTATATTCTTTCAACTTCCATCTGTAGAAGTTTTTGAAGTAAAAGATCCAAAACCTTCACTGTTGCGGGTGAGATTCATCTGATTGAATTATTTTACCTACCTACTAGGCAACGCCTGAAAATATTTCAATTTTTATACTTCTTACACCAGGTGGATTCATCAACAATATTTTGAGTTTGTCCAAATTTTTGAAGACAACAGCTCGATAAAGGGTTGAATCCAGTCTTTATCTACAAAATATTCGACAAACTCAAAACAAAGTTAGCAGTTTATTTCATAATTTATCTTTCTTTTTCTTATTTTTACTATTATTATTAAAGACTTATCGAGTCTCTAATAATCGTCAAAAAATTATAACTATAAAATATAAATCAATAATTAGTAAATAAAACCCATCAAACAAATAAATTTGAATCAACAACACAATTTAGATTAAAAAATCCATAATCAATAAATTAAAATCAATAATCACGAATCTTATGCCAAGCTGTCTTATCCTGCAAATATTCTTCGACTCTAGAATATTAGCTTTTTTCAAACAAGCTGTACTTGATAAAATTTAAAAAAAAAATTCGGTTTGCAAAGCCTGAATTTGTAGAGGAACCTTATTGCAGAATCATATGCAGTTTGAGGCAAAATATATTTTTAAAAATTGCAGTCCAGTGGTAGGCACAGCTAGCTTATTTTTATTTCTAGTGTTTAACCCATGAAAACCAGGTTTCTTCCAGAATCAACAATATTTTAAAAAACATTAATTAAGTTTTCATAGAAATATTGACATGTAACTGTCAATATATTGATTTTTTTACATTTCTCTTAGTGCTTCTCGGGGACTCGTATGATAAATTGCTCGTATAAACATACGTCTGTAAACATAATAAAGTATTAAAATGTATTTTATAAACAAATATTTTTTTTATATAAAATTTGCAGAAGACAGCAGCAATAATTTTTGGAAAATGATTTTAAAAATCAAGTCTGGAATATAAAAGTCTAATATAAAAGAAATTTATATAAAAGATGGGATTTTAACAAATGATGAAGAAGAAATATAAATTTTTAACGATGAATACTCCAATGTAGGCCAAAATCTTGCAAGTAAATTAGATGGACCATGTCTAAACATATCAGAAAAACGAAGAAGAAAAATAAATAGTTCCTTTTTTCTAAGACCAACAACGACAAAAGAAGTGTGTAAAATAATTAACAATCTTTTAAAACATGCATCACTAGGATATGATAAAATCAAACCTACACTCATAAAAAATCCCAAAGATATTTTAAGCCCGGTCATATCAAAATTAATTAACATGCATATAAAGTTAGAAATCTACCCGGAAGAATTCAAAACTGCAAGAATAACTCCTATATTTAAAGGTGGAGATCAAACAGAACCTAGCAACTATAGCAAAATCTTCGAAAAATATATTTATAAACGACTAATGGGTCATATAAAACATCTCAATATAATATGCTTAAACCAACATGGTTTTCAAGAAAAAAAATAATATATATATATAAGTTATTAAAATGTCTTTTCTAGTAGTATTTATGGATACTGTATATATTTGATTATATTTCGCGAGAAATAAATCCAAATCTTCAAAACGACGATTACTTTCAGGTATTAAAAAAAAAATTAATTGAGTATAGAATACTAAATGTGTACAGGTAAGAGAATTTTCCTATTTTGACTTAAGCTCTTAGACTTGCATCGTTTTCAATTTAAACCGATCATATGAAGCTTATGATACTATACATGGCCGTGTGTGGTGTAGGGTGATGCAAAACCTTAAGCTCTTATTAATTATTCACTTGCTATAGTTTGGACAGCCTCCGAACAATCATGATTTGCATTTTGAAATATCGAATATCGATATAAAGCGTTGATAATATAACCATACGCGCTTAACCTGCATATTTACAATAAATTTAAAAAAATGTTTGCATCAAAATATTAAAACCAAGATTTTTTATACTGACCATAAAATGCATCGTGATGGAAAATTCCAAACATTTAGGTATAATTATTTAAAATTAATAAAAGTAGAATATTTTTTAAGTCTTGTTATAATTTAGAAAGTTCATAGACGGATTTAAGAGAAAAAAAAAATATATACCTTCTTGTCTATGACTTATATCAGTTGAAATTTCGACCACCCGTGTAAGTAATTTCTGGAGTTTCGCAAAGTTTTATATCCTAATTTCTTAGTTATTTATAATGTTTTCAAAAGTGACAAAAATCAAAATGAGGAGCAAAAAATTTAATATTCACACATATAAATATTTCATATAT
Source organism: Micrasema longulum (assembly GCF_059751315.1). Lineage (NCBI taxonomy): Eukaryota > Metazoa > Arthropoda > Insecta > Trichoptera > Brachycentridae > Micrasema > Micrasema longulum. Next base: position 106,303 of record NW_028277267.1, read on the forward strand.
ACATTTATTTTATAAATGGTTGTAAAGAATATCAAATTCAATAATATAATTGATAATTATAATATTTAAAAAAAGTTTTTTAAAAAAAAATATATATTATACTTTTTATGATATTAGGATTTTAAAAATTACTTTTCCCACTATACCATGAAACATTTATTTAATGCAACACAAAAAATCATGCATTTAAGGGTTATTAAAGTACAAAAGAATGTGTTATTAAATTTATTCATTAATTTTTTCTTACATTTTATGCAAAAAATTTATATAATTTGTTTTAATAAAATATTTATTCCTTAAATTCACGAAATACAAGTTCTACCGTCGTAGATTTAAACATATTTGTTTTAAAGTATGATTGATTTTATATACATAAGTAAATATTCACCAATAAGTCACAATAAGTGGCTCGGTGGAATTTTTGTATTTCCTCATAATAATTCTTGTTTTTTGACATAATCTTACATCTGTGCTGATATATATGTTTCGATAAAAATTAAAATAATTAATATTAATAATAATATTATTAGCTAATTAAAAATATTGATGACTGTGTCAGACTCCAAGAAGACATAAATGCATTTCATACTTGGTGCAAAACTAATAACATGGAACTTAACATCGATAAATGCAAAATTATTTCATACCATAAATGTAAACATCCTTTTATTTTTGATTATAAACTTAATGGCCAAGTTCTTTCGATTGTCACCTCTATAAGAGATCTTGGAGTGATCCTAGATAATAAACTAACTTTTCTGGAACACTTTGATAATATAGTAAACAGATCCTTAAAAATTTTAGGCTTTATTAATAGAACTACGTCTGATTTCCAAAGTATGCTTACACTTAAAACACTTTATTGCTCTTTAGTTCGCCCTATTCTTGAATATGCATCTGTAATCTGGTCCCCTCATTATGCTGTTCATATCAAGCGCCTTGAATCAGTTCAACATCGTTTTATAAGAAAAATTGCATGGAAGATGGGATTGGAAAGAGGAGACTATTCATATTCTGATATGGAGAGGTTTTTAAGCATATCAAGTCTTGAAAAACGCAGATGCATTGCAGATATAATCTGCATGTATAAAATTATGAACTGTCTCATTGATGCCCCTGAAATTTTGCAAAAGATTCTTTTTAACGTTCCCACCCGTAGACTAAGAAATAATGAAATGCTTTTCCTCGGTCACTACAGGACCAATTATGGTGCACAGTCGCCTTTGCCCAGAATGATCAGGCGGGTGAACGATCATCAAGATCTTGATTATTATGGTGTAAGGATGTCTTTCTTTACAAATCAGCTAAAGAATCTGTATAGTTAGCCTATGCTTTTTACTTAATCTAAAAAATCTATCATCTGTCTTTGCTGCTTATTTCTGTTCCTTATATTTTTTTATTCCTTTGTAAAAATTTCTTTTAATTGTAATGTTTATAATGGACTTTGTCCGTAAATAAATAAATAAATAAATAAATAAATAAAATATAAAAATAAAAATAAAAAAAATAAAGAAAGTTTTATTTAAGAATTTTTTTCGTTTAGTCTATTGACAAAAAATAATGTATCGAAGGAATGAGGCTTTTACTATCATTTTTATCATCACAACAGGCCAAGAAGTCAACTCAAAGTAGAAAATTTAAGACACAGAACATTCAGTTTTATTATTACATACAATTATAAATAATTTTATCATTATTTAATCATTATTTAAGATTTCAAAACAAAGTTGTTCAAGAACACGTTAAAAAATTGTTTTTTTTAGGTGTGGCTCTTTTCTTGTGGTATCAGGTGCATCCGACGTTGACGATTACTATAGCGAAAGCATCTCGGTCCTGCGCTACTCCGAGGCTAGGACAACCGCTTGTTAGATGTACTCGCCACAGTGATTCCTGGGAAAAGATGACCAGAGTGATTTCCCGTTGCCTTTTCTGGTGGATTTTTTTGTCGGGGTTACCTCCCCTTAGCTGGTTGGTTCTGTTTTGAAGGCGGCAGAAACTCGCCTTCCATCCTCTTGTTATCTGCTGTGATCACACCGTTATGAATGTGATCCCATTGCCCGGAGTTTGCGACGTGGACGCTTACGAGTAGGACTTGTCAGTAGTTTTTCCGATGAAATGCAATTAGACATTTGCAGCATTTAATAGAACCACACGCTCCAGATGTGACTCACTGTGACTCTAATGACGCTGACGGTTCGAACCCCAAATTTGACCCCAACTATTGTCTGGTAAATAATAATCAAATCGTTTTAATGTAGTATTTTTTTTTGTATTTACTTATCATTTGAATAATATGGTTACCTGTTTTACTAATTTTATTTTATTTTTAATATTTATTATCTTTAAAACCTTTTTGCTTTTCCCTTGAACATTTTTTATTAATTACATATATTTAATTTATCTTTTTCATTTCCATTATTTTTATAATTTGTAATGATTACACGGCTGGTTAAGTAATGCACTACCCGCCAATTCGAGTTGGAATAAAATTAATATTTTTTATTGTAAATATAAAAGCATGTTAAGAATGAAAAGAAAATACTTTTCCAGGTTATTTAGAATAGCAAATTTCAGCATACCCAAGTAAAGCGTCAACAAAATATTTAAAGTGGGTAGGTACTAGATACCTACCCTTAATATTGTCGTCCGCTCTGAAGTTGTGTGAGGAAAGCATGAATACATGATGCGAGTGAAGTGAGCTGTGAAAGAGGGTATTAGAGGGTGTAAGAAAGAAAGGGTAGAAAGAGGCTGTAAGTGGTTAAATGTACAGGGGTGGATTACGAATACGGTACAAAATAAAAGATACGTTGATATCTCTTATTTGATACAATTTTAAGGCAGATTTTTCGGAAAAATGTATGGTTATATTAAAATAAATACATTAAGAAAAATGCTGTATGATGAGGTGAGTATCATAAGTTTTCTTCTTATCAGTTTTATTCTTGACCTTTTATTCTTGTGCATATTTTAAAGGTCACTGGATATTCCGAATTCGAGGATTAAAGTATCACTCGTTTTTTTTTTGCAAAATAAATTATAATGAACTTCCATCAAAAATTTTCACTAACAAACGCCAATCTTTTATTTTTATGCTCTTTTTTTAGACAATAAATTCATATGTAACTAACTATAGTTTTCACTTCCCTATGCCCAAAATTCTAAGATCTGCCAACAAACACACCAGTCAAGCTTTCTTTGAAAACAAGCTGTCTTCTTTCATAAAATCACTGAAATAAATTTAATTATAAACATCTCTCTCCCGCTTCCACTCTCACTAAGTCTACTATATACCATTGCGTCTTACTACTTTCTTTTATAATAATTTTCTATGTATACATATGTCATTAAAAATGCCCATCGGGCATATACGAGTATATAAATAAATAAATAAATATGTGGAATTGAAATCACTTGCATTTGTATAATTATTCTTCGCATTGCAAGGATAAATATTTTTCGTTTTAAAATTTAGCATATTTATACAAATTTTGCTTTCCAAATCCGATGTAAAAACTTTAATTTGAAAAATAAAACTTACAATATAACAATGACATACTTAAGAATACAACTACAAAAATGCAACTTTATAATTTAAAAAAAATATATTTACATTTCAAGTCTTGTATTATATGTAGACTCTTGTTACACCACAGCCACACAAGAGTAAATAATGTACATTCAAAAAGCCACACAGGGCAAGGCCCTTTTTTTTATAAGAGCAATTAAAAAAATAAGCACCGAATAATGTTTTTGATACGTTCAAAAAAATAGTAAATAATTAAATTTCCTTATTTTCAATTTTTTTTTCTCCTTTATTCCCTTGATTGATCGCGAACAGAAGGCAGTGTCTAAAATACTCACTTTCATCTACAAAACATTTTGAAGGCTTATAATCAAATAAATTAATATAAGTAATGTTAAAGCAAACACAATACCTTGTACTGCGATTTTTTTTCAAATAATTTAACCTTCATTTTGTTTAAATTTTGTTGCTCAGTTTTAAACTTAATAATTACTATTATTTTTACCGGGCATTAAGAAAAAAATCACATTAACATATTAATAATAATATTAATACAACGCGTACTTACATTAAAAAATATTTATACATAATCCCTAAAACTACAATGTTCTGTGTATATTTCAAATGTGTTTTTTTTGTTGCATCTATCTATGTAGGTAAACCCGTACCAAGTTAGATGCCAGTTGAATCATCATGGTGTCGTAGCTGAAGGGTATCGCACCCGCAGGCAGCACAGCAAGAAGCGACAGCAAGGCGATCCACGGCCACTCGCTTAAATATTTGTATATTCACCCGAATGACAGCGGACCACCCCGCTATCACCACTCACTATACCTCCCACAAGTACAAAATGATATCCAAATATCAAGATTTTTTCAAATATTCAGGTTCTGAAAACATTGTATAATTCCTTGGTAAGAAGTCGCTTGGAATTTAGTTCTATCATTTGGTCGCCAAATGAAACCACGTATTCCTTTATGATAGAAAGGGTGCAAAAAAAAATTCTGCGTTATCTATATCTCAGGGAGTATGGATTTTATCGGTAGTTTTTTCCAACTGACTTCTTACTAGAAATGCCTGGCTACCAATCATTGTTGGGGAGAAGGGATATTCATTTTTTTTTACTCATTGGTGGTCGCATACATTATTCCAATATTCTGAATGAATTCGGTATATTTGTCGCTGATAATTATCTTAGACAAAGGCAACACAGGTTGTTCTACCTACTACGATGCAGAAATTGCACAACCAACCTGCCAATGGTTATGCCGGTAGGGAGAGCAATCGTGTTATTTAATTGAATCGCCTCGGATGTCGATATATGTCATGACAGTGGGATTTTCTTAGGAGGGCAATTTCCAAATTGTAATATGTATGTCCATTTTACATGACTTTTTTTCTCTTTTCTTTTTAACAAATTACAACAGGAATGAATAAGGGAATATGGAAGTCTAGGCATTTACAGGGCTTATGACCTGTCATTGGCTAGTTTAAGTGGCTACTTTACACACTGTAAAACATTCACCATTTCGCCTACGTTTGAAAATTCATATTTCTACAATTCTTCCATTTGTTGATTTTAGTGAAGTTAAAGAGCTGAAACCTTTATTGTTGTGAAGAAATTCATCTGACTGAATTATTTCACATACTAGGCAACGCCTGGAAACAGTTTTCCAATTTTCAAACTTCTTCTTGGACCAGTTGGTTTCATTATAATATTTGAGTTTGTACATATGTTTGTGAACAAAAGACTGGATTTCACCTCTTTTCTTTTCTTTTTAATAAATCTGATATGTATATTTTGTGTGTGTTGAGAATTAATTGGATACTCTGTAATGTTCTCAAAAAAACCAAAAATAAATAAATGAAATGAAATACATCTATATTAATAAATAAAACACTATGCTTTAAGGGCATTGTGCCTTGTCCAAGAGCCATATCGCCACAGTTCTTGAAAAAAATCAGACCCAACTTATAGTAACACCCATTAGTTTAAAATCTCAATAAATGTTTCGTTATTACGAGAATTTCTTAATAACATCGTTGTTCTAATTAAAACCTGCGACTACTTAAGCGAAGACAAAATAAAAAAAAAAAATTGAAACACTGATAGGGGAGTTGTATGTACGAAAAGGATTGTCAGAAGTTTTCTAAGATTTTGCGTATTGTTTTGATATTTCACTAGCAGACACTCTCGAAAAGTTTCCTTTGGAGAAAATAATAATATTAAACGGAGGGCTGTTGGCATTCCTGCCCCTCCTTACGTCCTTTGAATAACAAAGTGGAATAGGCACTTCTCGCATAACTTAACGGAGAAAAGGCTCCACGGAGCGCCAATCATAACCAGACTCGAGGCATCGCCATCTGTCGGCACGTAGGGAAAGCTCGATGGTTTGAGTCCAAGAAAATGTCAAATTTAAGATTCTTTAGTCATTTTATTTTTTTGAAGCACAAAAGGTCTGAGGCCTAAGATTATTGTGAATTACAATACAAAACACTAAAGCTTAAAGTATTATTGTCACATAAATCGAGAGTTGAATCCTTGTACGTTAACCTTTCCGAGCCTAAACATGGAAAAAATCCGCGGGTTTCTGAGAGGGTACCAGAAATACCCCAGCTCAAATAAAAGTCATATGATTCTAAGAAAATGGCATTATAATATTGTCATGGTAGTCCATATAAAACTGTTTCATAATATTTCGAGTTTTCTAAGAAATTAATATATAGAATGCAGGATGCCGTATGACATCGCGATTTACTGTGACGCGTTGAATAGCACTGATGCCATATAATGCGGGCTGCTCTCGTTGCGATTTGCTGAAAAGCACTGATCAAGTTTCGCAACCCACTAGCCGGCAGTTACATAGGGAATTTGGAATGGATTTAAAATGTAAATCAAGAAATCCGGATTTTTGTGGTTATAGCTGGAAATAAGCACCCAAAAAGCAAAAAACACACGCGCGCACTGGCAAACATGTAAAAAATTAGTTAACTGTAGAGCGATGAATTGTAATGTTTGCTGTTTGCACGAGGGAAAACAAAGAAATATGACAATTATTATTGACCTTTCTGGGTAGAAAAATATTTGAATAATTTTAAAACGTTCCTACATCATGAGGTATTGTGGAAAAACTTTAATGAAAATGAAGAATTTTTTTTTAATTTGCTACCTGGGTAATCCTGGATACCCCTCTTTGGTCCGGTAGGGTTAAAAAGCACCTTACGAATTGCACCACAAAAATATTGAAAAGCCTCTACACTTACCCGGATCCTTACTAGAGGTCTTGTGGTCTTTTTTCAGATCCGTACATTGCAAAACCCAATTTCGAGCTTCATTGAAAGGTTGATTACCTTTTAACGTTTCTTATTATTTTTTATTATTTTTATTTATTTAGAAAAACAACAGAAGATTCATTTATTTTATTTATTTATTTATTAACAGACATTGTCCGTGTATACAATTAATGAGGTTTAAATATTACAATAAAATAATAGTTTAAAACAATAAAAAAAGGAAAGAATCATTGAAAAACATAAAGGACATCAAGACAAGATCTGAACTATTTATTTAGTTCTCGTTTAAATCGTTGTAAACTTAAACGTAAAAATTATATTGATTTTTTTTTTGTTCGACGTAACTTAATCACATAACAAATTCGAACACGTTTTAAAACTACCGAAACGCAAAAAGTTTACACTCCGCGGAACTGATTCCGTTGAGCGCCTGGCGAAAACAGTGGCTCATTAAAACAATGCTACCCATTTATTTCAAAACAAATTGAAACTCACGCTATTAGATGCTAATTCAATAAAATTCAATGCACATTATAAAATTTAATTGGACTGATTTTCTTACTTAAATACAAAATGACAGTCGCTATGGCGCAAAAAAAAGACTTTTTCGAAAACTTCAAGCTCTGGTTGAGGGCCAAAAGCAGTAACAAATGTTTTTTTCCAATATTTTTTCGCATTCCGAGTAATCAAAAAGGTAATTTTAGACCACTTTAATTTCAGTATTTGGAAAAAAAATTATCGACCCACCCTAATGTGCAGCTACGATTAATGAAAACGTTTTGAGCTAATATATTGGATGGTCCAGATATCCATGTTTACAAAAGTTTTGCGTTATTTAGAATTGACTGTTTACAGTGCCCCTAAAACTGTCAGTACACAGGGCACCACAATAAGAAAGTTCTGTGACAAGTGTTTTTTTCCATACGCGCAGTAAAAAATAAAGCATAAAATTGGAAAGCAAAGTTTCTTAAAAATGCACGAAAAAAATAATGGAGTTGATTTTTTAAAAAAACATCTATAATACTATTCGAATCAATCAGCGAAGGAGTGATGTTAAAGATTTCCGTTTACGGGATGCCAATTCACCAATTAGCAGAACTCACCGAAGAGAACTTGTGAAGAAACCATTTTTTTTTTTAATTTTGGCTAAGTTGAATAGACAACAACAACAACAAACCAATATTTGCATACAAACCTCGCTTCCTCTACATTCATACATCTTCTCATGCACGCACGCCGATAGGTTCCTACTCTTGACATGTCCATCTTCAAGTATTTGACGGACTTAATTGTGCCATGTCTTTCTCGGTCTTCTTCGTTTTCTGCATCCATCAACTTTCGCATCGTAGATCCTTTAAGCGGTTCTTTCTTCAGTTCAATAGTATATTAACAAAAAAAAAACAAAAAAAATACACTTAACTTCAAAATTATATTTATTTATTCATATGTTTCGCTTACAAACTATAATTAATAATAAAAATAATGTGACCTCACTGGGGTTTTCCGTGCCGAGGACACTTAACAATTTAGTTTTTTGAAATCACATTTGAGAAAAAACAAAGAAGACAAACTTAAAAAACAAACATGATTAACAAATATTCAGAGAGTTTTAAAAACAATGTATTTATGTACATCAATATTATTTATATTACAAAACAAACAATGAAAATTAGAAAAACCTAACATAAGCTATACAGTTGTGGAGCAGTTGATTCAGTATTGGTATGGGCGAATGAGACAATCCATTTTACTTCTACCTAGCTCTACTATCCATTTTGTATAGCCTTTTTAAACATTTTCTCATAACTTATTGTTTTAATAGATAGTGGAAGTAGGTTATAGATTTCAATTGAATAATACTCAAAATCCCTTTGTCCGAAAGTGGTGTTAGTTTGTATTTGTTTAAGTTGTCTATGTGTTGAGGATAAAGTGATTATATTATTTGTATGTGATGTATATCATAGTAAATTATTTGTCAGTACGCAACACGAAAACAGTCAATTATTGAAAACAGAAATTTTACTCTAGGTAGTGGTAAAAATCCTCTTCCTTGAACATATTTGCACAAAGTGCCAATTACTGTGTAAATAAATGTCACATTATATTACCTTCACCAAGGTCAACGTCAAGTCAATCCAAATATATTAAATACAGATAAAAAACAAAAGTCTTTGTTATCGTCCATGCACTCTGTAGCTGCAAGACGTGCTGTAATCTAGCCTAAAACTGTTATAATTGAAAAGTATCAACATTTTAAACGAGAATCTAAAATCTCAACCGTCCTTGCGCTATGTAGCTGCAAGACGTATTGTGATATTTATTTATTGTACGGCAACCTTGAGATGATTTTCACTAAAACATCCTTCTTTAAATTATCCAAATATATATGTACATGTGGTATATTATTTATAATTGATCTTACGGGGAGTGATCCCATATATTAAACTCTGAGATTCGGTATTATTGGACCGAAATAAATTTTTGTAGTCAAAATCACGGATTATGTTCCAAAACACAAATTTGACTATTTTTTTTAAAAATTTATTGTATTTTTGTTTTTATGCCCTTATAACGTTTAAACACGTGCTTAAACTGAATGAAGAAGCTTAAAGGATCTGTTTTATTTTTTCATTTGACTTTCAAACCAAGCCAACAAAAAAAAATTGCATCGCCACGATTTTTGAAAGATTTGTACTTTTTTTATTTATGAAAACTTTGCGTTACAATTATTAAATGCTTTAATTGATAGTGCGTGCAAGAAAACATATTTTATATCCAGATTCCCATGGCACTGAGCTTCCTCATTGTGAAGTTGATAGTTGATACCAGGAGAAAGTTTTTAAAAGATCGACATAAAAGTTACACGTGTTTTTAAGTCAGTGATTTTATAAATAACTCTAATGGTGGTTAATTTATTAATTAAATAAACGTAATATTACTTTTTTTCATTAACCACTGTGTATATTTTGTTAAAATAAGTGTGCACCACAACATGCCAGGGGGCTTAATTACAGTGGTGAATTACATCACAGAGCACCCAGGCTTGGGAAAAATCACATTTTATTTTCTGTGTTACCACCGGGAATCGAACCCGGAACCTCCCGTGCGTGGGTCAAGCGTCATGACCACTTCACCACGGAGGCCGCCTAAATAATATTAATTATGGATTCGTTTCAATCAATTTATTTTAAAGCAAATTTACTTTCAAACCACCGAAACATATTATGTATGAACAAGTATTATTGTAACTTCCGTGTTAAGACATACAAAATATATTCGTTATCTCTTTCTCACACATAACGAGTGCGTATATTGTCACCTCCTTTAGACCATCGTTAGTCAAATCGATTTATTTTAAAAAACACTAGCCCTTATAAAAAAGTATTGAAAGACTAAATTGCATTTACGAAAGCTGCAAGATTTTACTGTAATCGCAAGTATAAGTTTTCGAACAAGATTCTAGAATTTTAGGTTTAAGACGTATTTAAATTTGTGTTTTTCCGTCAGCATAATAATCTCGCGTAATCGAGTAGTAATAATTTTGGCCAATAGAGGCGCAACTGGTCGCTGTATGGAATAAAGGGATATGATATAAATTTACTTACCCAAGAAAAGTAATATTTTTTTTGTGATGTGTTTTTTCCTTAAAATTTAATTTATTAAATTTTTTTCCTCAAAAAAATATGGTAAGCTGCAAATAATCGATTATATGAAGCATTCGCCCCTGGTACATTGAACATAATACGAAACGCGCAATACAGCAAATAGTCTCTATTTCAGAGCGTGAATGATTGTTAAGTGAACATGTGTGTTCAAAATATGCTCATATATGTTGTACTCGACATACATCAGAATGGACCAGTTTGAATAGACAATGATGGGACCATTAGCGGTTGTATTTTAGCTTTGTAGTAGAAGTCGTGTATTGTGGCAGCCATCTCCAATTGGGTACTTTGCATTGTGTGTTGGAGATGCATTTGGTACTGGCTCCAAACCTTCGCAAAATCCATTTGCAAACACATAGACATAAATATCGTTGGTGCGCATAAGTGAGATTATATTGCTTTACCATTATTTCATTTCAGTTCATGTATTTTGAATATAACATTTACATTACAAACATATATTCAATACGTATAATTTTTAAAAAAAGAGAAAAATACATAAAAGAGACTAATCTCAAAGTAGTAGGAGAATACTGCTCCAGAAAACCCCTTCAAATACATGGAACAGATCAATATCCAGAGCGATGTTGTTCAGCATAGCGGTAGCCCTTCCAACAGGAATAACCATAGGCAGGTTGGTCCTGTATATCGGAATATGAAACAATCTATGCTGACGCTGCCTTAGGTAATTATCAGGAACATACAAACCAATGCTCATCATAATCTCAGAATTATCGAAAAAATGTGTAGTCAAATACACAGACTTTCTAGTCTCTAAACTGTTGTAGCCAAGCATACCCTGAAAAAACTCGGTCGGGTAGAGAGAAGGATAATACCCGCACTCTCTCATGAAGAGATATCCCAGAAACTTCTTTTGGATTTTGTACCGTGAAGTTTCTCTAAAATGTACGAGAAAAAACATAAAAATGTTTATTTTATATGGACTACTTTAAATGATAAAATGTGTACTTTAAAGTTGTAATGCTTGAAGTCACATTTGGTAAATTATTTAGGAGAGCGGTTTTGAAGTTGTAAAACTGTATCAAATGTATCTCGCGAAGTAAAAACACAAGTTATTTCTGTTGTTTTTGGATTTATATACTATTGTTAAGAATATTTAAGAAAAAAACATATAAACCATAGACTATCAAATAACTTTGAGACATCAATGTTTTTTGTTCTAACCGCTCGACTCACACCCTAATTCCTCCTCAGACTTATGTTTAAAAAGTAATGTAACATTTACCCAAGCGTCAACCACAACCATAATACAAGATACTCTAATAGGGATCTGATACTAAGTGAAGGGGTCAACACTGTTCTGGCATCGAGACAACACTATAACGTAGGCAGAAAGGTCCATAACCTTTTGCCAGAATCGTGGAAAGACGGGAGTGTTGTCAAGTTACGGAAGGTGTTGACCTCGCTCTTTCATGACATTGGTCGTAGGGAGTCAGAAAAGTTGATGCATGCCACGGATTGGAGAACCTTACTGGATGTCAAAAATAAAATATAAAAAATAAGGAATAATTTTAAAAAAAAATATATTTATAGATGACAACCATGAAGTTTCGCATAAATAAATTGTCTATGTTTTTATGAATGTATGTATGTGTATGCGCATGGGTGTATGTACGTATGTGTGCATGTACATGTGTATATATGTGTATATTTATATATATGTCTGTATATATGTGTATGTCTGTATGTATATGGATCAAAATGTATATCCGAATAAGTTTATATTTTGTTCGTCTGTGCTCTATATTAATTTGTTAACTATTATAATATATTAAAATGTAATTGCCTAGCTTGGAACGGGGTATGTACCCTTGTTAGCTGGGCAAAGTGAACATGGAATTGTATTTTGATAAAGAGTGTGAATAAATAAATCAAATAAATAAATGTAGAATATTGAATGAAAAACAATGTTTAAAAAGTAATGTAGAATATTGAATGAAAAAAAATATACTTATAAAACATTTTTAAGTCAAAAATATTTAATTACGTGCCAATAATTAAAATTATTTATGAAAATAACAAGTAAATATAAGTTTTGTGACGTAATATCAATAGCAATAAAACAGTAATAGAAAGTAAATAGCATTTTAAAAAAGCAAAGTAAAATAATGAAATTAACGGCGAAAGAAATGACATAATGGATAAGTATGGTTGATTATGACAATAAAACTTAATCTTGTGCAAATTTTCTCGCTGCGTCAGAGGTAGATTGTTATAAAAATTGTGGAATTTCTTCGGTATGAACTGCTTCAATACCAGCAAACCGTTGAATTTCGTTGAAAACATATTTATAATTACTGCACGACTGGTGTTTTAGAACAAGCCATTTCAGTAGTGGTATACTGGAGGACTTTAATGTTTTCATCATTAATAGAATCTGAATATATGAACCAAATGACATTCATAACCCAATTTTGCAAAAAGTGACTCACAGCCTTTCAACTTTAAGGAACAGAAATAATATTTGCAGTAGTAACATTGTGATTTTCCATGGTTAAAAAACAATAAAAGAAATATTTGCTTTGTGTAAAATACGTCGTTAAGGAGAAAAATAAAATAACAATAAATATTTTACTTCTTACAAAAAATAATTATATTTGTTAAATGCATCATCTGCTATTTATCATACAATTTAATTGGATTAGATAGATTAGATTTACATAAATTTATTTATGACAAAATGCATCGTTTTAAACTTTACATATTACATTACATAACATATTTTATTTGTACAAAATATTCCCAATCAGCAAAAGTGCTGGTATGATATATTATGACACAATAGTTTTTATAAAAAGTCGATAAAATAACATTACATATCACTCGTCACACGGCTGTAAGAACTGGTTTATTTATATGGTCATTAGAAAATAAATTGTAGAAATTTATTTCTGTATCCATAAAACTGTTTTTTTTTCTCATGGTCTTCTCATTATTTGACGCTCTTGTATTAATTTTATATATTTTAAAACATTTAAGTTTGAAGGTGAAAATGCTCGAAGGAAGTTCATTGTAATTTATTATATAAATAAAAGACGAGTGATACTTTATTCTACAAATTTGGAATATCCTGTGACCGGTTTTATCGCTTTCGCGATATCTTTGAGACTGGTATCTTTATGAAGGAGTTCAATGTATTTATACCAAACAGAGGTAAGGATAGATAATAAAGTAAATTAAATACAGTTATTTTTATGTTAATGATTATTATCAAATTTTTTCGGGTTATATTTATATAATAAATTTATTTATATTGTAGTTAAAATTTCTTTTCATATTTGTATTTATTTTATTACTTTTCATCTTCAATATCATCCTTACCTTTTCATGTAAATTAATTAATCTAAATAAAGCATTTTTGTTATTCTATTTAACAAGCAAAATCGTTAAGTTACTGTCTCAAATATTAATTCTAAATTATTTTTGTCTAGAGAACATTTGTACAATGTTTTACATCGTATAATGTTGTGGGTATTTTTATCAAAATGTCTGTAAAACTTTTAATGAAGGAAATGAAAAATTGTGAAAATATAATAATTAGTAAATTTCCGTTTCCTTACTAAAACAGTTTTTGTGTGTATAAATTTTCAGTTGCCCAGCAAATAAAAACAGTAAACTCTATACATAAACCTAGTTCACCTGTATTTTTCATAAAATAAATACTAGAAAATAAATATTCATATGAACTTTGTTAAAAGTTTTTTTTTGTGATTATTTGTCCTGGTATTTTTGCGCAAACGATGAGGTTACGAGAACGTGTCATTAGATGAATAAAATCCTCGCATTTTGTTTATTAATGTGTAACTCTAATGATCTGGGAGGTAAACAAAACAAGCGTAGACATAGACAAAACGACATCTATCGTCTATTGTAGTCGTTTGGCAGCCATATTCTCTATTGTCCTTCGGTCTCCGCAGGATTAAGTTTCATGAATAGAACTTGAAATGGCACGGTAAGAGGATTTTTTATTCAATTTTTTGCCTCTGCATTTCCGCTAGAGACTGCCTAGAGGATATTTCAGGACTTAATATATTATTTTAGTCCTGACTGGTTTTATAAGAACCCAGGAAATTAATTGAATTTGAATTAAAATAAAAGTTTAGGCCAATTTTTTTATTAATTTACAGATAATTGGCTCATTTACATTTTATTAGTCATATCACAAAGGTTCAATATGTCTATATCAGTTTTTAAAATTAAAATATTATTAATATCTAATGCATTAACTCTGTGGTCAAACATTTTACTAAATGTTATTAAATATTTGTATATAACCACTTACTAACTTTTCTATGTCTACCGGTTTCGAGACGTACACGTCTCTTCGTCAGCACACCAATTCAACCAACATGCAAACCAACATGCAAAACCCATTACACACCTCCACCATAGTTGTTGCACAAAAATATAAAACCAACACGACATGCATTTTAATTTTAATTTTTAAGCACATGCACTGATTAAGACAAACATGCACTGATCAAATTATGAATATATTATCTTGTTTGAGAATTAATGAAAACAATACAGGGGATGGAGGGAGGGAATAAGCTTTATAGGTTTTAAAGGAAGACTCTTCCAATAAATTGACTTGGTGAATCCTGTAATAAAAAATATTAAAATTTATAAAAATATGAATATGCATAAGATATAAATATAAAATAAATAAATTTGTATTTAGTAACTTTAAGGAAAAAAAACATTAAGCCCACAGATTTCCCTCTATTCTGCATTTTCAGGTATTCAGTATTTCGAGATATTTCTTTGTCCATAGAAAAAAATATCCAAAAAAGATCATGAGACCTCTCTTCATTGTTCGACTAGAAAGAAGTGTACATGGTAAAATTGTTTTGAACCTAACGCTGTAACAACAATGTAACTAAAAATCATTTTTTTAATGGAATATTAGCGTTCTTATAATTTACCCACATAAATGAATTTTTCTGGCCATTTTCAACGAGTTGTAAATGAGTCTCTATTAGCAAATAGAAATCAAGTTTGGGGTGAAGTGGGGTTTGAACCTCAAGCCTCTGATCCCTAAATCCGCAGCACTAGGCATGGAACCATAACCGATGTTTTTACATCGATATTGTGCAAAACTGCAGCCTTAAAAATTGGCACCTAGTTATATTTTTATCTCATTGTATTTCATATTAAGTATATCCGTATGCAGCTCCATAAGCAGAGGAATTAAAATATTTTAAATATTTTTGGTGGCATTCATATTTTTTATTTTTTTTTATTAAAAAAATGACACAATTTATATTTATCTAATATCCGCACAAGAATTATTATTTCTGTTTTCTTTTAAAATAATAATTTTAAGATGAATTTATGATGTATATTATTTAAGATGACCAGTCTCGAAGATGTCGCGAAAGCGGTGAAACCAGTCACTGGATATTCAAAATTTTTGGATTAAATTATCACTCGTCTTTTATTTTTATAATAAATTACAATGAACTTCCATAAAAAATTTTTACTTACAAACTTAAATGTTATGAATTTATTTTTAATTTGTCATTTCAGCCAAAATATTACAAAACTACTTTATTTTCGTTACTTTCAATTTGTTCATGCTGTCAAAGATATATTTAAAATAATAACAGAATTTAAAAACAAATTCAGAGAAACAATTTTCACAAAATCAGTGGACTAATCTAATTTCCCACGGATTCTGAAATTGCATAGAAAAGCGAGCCATTTCAGCGAGTTTCCGGAAACAATTTTAGGCTTTTTTATTTGGGCGGGAATCTTTTTCGTCGTTTTTTTGCGCGGAAAATTAATGTTATTTTAAGGATTTTTAACTAACGCACTTGTTTAATAAAAGTGAAAAGAAAATATTCTCACGCGACAATTTCAGTATTTTTATTTATTTTTCAGAATTTTTAACTTATACTCTTTAAAAGTTTTAATATGTATATAACCAGTAAAAAAATAATATTTAAAGACAATAACTTAAGTAAAAAAGCGATATTATTCATTAAGCCCTATGCGTAATGTAAATATTCTAATATATGTAAAATATTAGTATATGAAGTGAGTACTTAAATCAGTCAGATACAAAAAAATATGTGGTATGATTTTTAAAAAACGTGCGGCTCAATAGCTCCAACATTAAAATTTCTCAACAATATTTCGAGTTTGTCCAAATTTTTGTAGACGAGGACAGGATTCAACTCCCTGGGGAGCTGTTTATATTAACAGTTTGTATTAAGAAATATAAAAATTGAAAAATAAAAATTTCAGGCGTTGCCTAGTATGATGGTGAAATAATTCAATCACATGAATCTCACCCACATAAATAAAAGTTTCAGCTTTTTAAGTTCACAAACATCAACAGATGAAATAATTAAAGGAATATAAATGTTCAAATATGGGCGGAATGGTGAATGTTACACAGTGTGTAAAGTGGCCACTTAAACCAGCCAATGACAGATCATAAGCTCTGTAGATGCCTGGACTTCTATATTGCCTTCTCTAAAAAGTTCTTCATCTCTGTTGTAATCTGTTATTATAATTTCTATTAAAGGGGCCTACTTTAAGGTAAAGAATAAAGAAGTGTAGTAGTTTCTCAATATTTTTTTTGTTTAATAGACTTTCGAACTAAGCCAATTTAAAGAAAATGTGAATCGTATTATTATCGCTATGATTTATTAAGTTATAATATTGTGAAAATACCCAGCAATATTTCGAAATTACACCACCCGTGACGCCAACGTAGAGAACCCCGTAGAACCTCGTTCAGTTGTTAAAACAAACTTTTCGTATCCGCTAAACGTCGAAAAACATATCCTGGAAACCGAAAATCTATCACAACAACGCTATTTATCGTATACACAATCGAAGCTAAACTGGCAGTGCACAACGGAGTTTTAAACACTTGTGGTTGGAAGTGAAACATAAAAACTTGCAGAAGAAGGATGAAAGCCGAGTGAACGCGGTTGAAATGCGATCTCTTAGAAAAATGTGTGGGAAATCAATGTATGACAGGGTTACAAATAATGAAATCAAACGAGAGTGTAAATCTGATTCGAGTATAATTGATAAGATTCAGACAGGGTCTCTGAGACGGTTTGATCACGTAGAACGAATGGACGATAAAAAAATGGTAAAACAAGTATACATGGCAAAAATGAACGGTAACGTGAGACGAGGACGACGTGGCATGATCAGATTAACCAAAATCTTAAGTCTGGTCATGTCAAAAGCAGACAGAACCGAAGGGCATGTATGACAAGACGTATGAATGTGGAAAAAACTAGTTATATATGCCAGGATAGACGGGTGTGGTCATCCATTAATTTTGCCTACCCCTATGGGAAAATGGCGTGATGGTAGTAGTAGTTGTACACGAAACTGTGACGTCTCAAAAAATTTTTTTCTTCAAGCATTTTGGAGAAACTTTGCAGTACAATGAAATATTCCAATTTTTAGCATGTAAAAAAATATTTATTATATCGAATTTTCCGAAACAATGAACTAACCTATCGTGTAAGATATGAAGAACATATTTTTGTATCTTCAATTCAATAATGGTGACAAGGTATAAGCCATGTTAATGCGTAGATTCCATATAAAAAGATTCTTTAACTCTAAATGTGAGAAAAATCTCACCATCATACTTCGTACGTACCCGCTGGTGCATAGGACGCCGCATCGGTATACCTGTGAGTCCTGAGGGACTCTTTGTCAGCTGCGCATAGAGGAAAGTTATTATAAATATTCCTAAGGAATACAAACTCTATGCAGATTAAGGAGGAGGGAGGAGGACGTATGGATAGAGGCCAACACGTCGTCCCCACCCCTCAAGATCCCCTCAATGCCTCTGCAAAGTATCGCAATAATATGAGGTCAAAAGAACCCAACAAAATATAAACACTCGTTCAGCAACACAAATTAACTGTATTGTCCCATTTGTATCAACCGCCTTCGGTAAAAAGTAATACAATGTAATTGCTCCAAAAATATTTAATGATTTATTGCCAAATATAAAAGACTCAAAATGTAAAACAAATTTTAAAATAAAAATAACTGCAAATATAAATAGTGTAGCGAGATATTTTTTTGAAAAATATATGTAGATCAAAAAACACAGTACTTTTTGTAATTGGTACATATATTATTTATATTTTTATGTATTTCATTGCTTTATATTTGTTTTTTTATTACTTATTATACTTGATTATTTATGTTAAAGTAACATGTATTCTTGGCACATATCGTTATTTTACTTTATATTTGTATAAAAACGATTTTTAATTTCTTACATTTGATTAGCTAGGCATTTATAATTAAGTAGTTTTAAAACATTTAAGTTTGTAAGTGAAAATTCTTGATGGAAGTTCATTGTAATTTATTATATAAATAAAACACGAGTAATACTTTAATCCGCAAATTTGGAATATCCAGTGACCGGTTTAATCGCTTTCGCGACATCTTCGAGACTGGTATCTTTATTAAAGAGTTAAATGTATTTATACAGAACAGAGGTAAGGATAAATAATTCAAAGTTATATGTAAGTAAATTCAATAAAGTTATTTTTATCTTAAGGATCATTTCTTAAGGATCATATCAGGATCAGGATCATATATATATCTCAGGATCATATCTTAAGGGATCATATCTTATCAGGATCATATCAGGATCATATCTTAAGGATCATTCATTAGTTAACCCAAAGAAAATTTGTTGATAAAAAAGTGGCATTTACAAATTAACATGCGAGGAATGCGATGCCATTTATATTGGTCAATCAGGCAGATCTTTTAATATTAGATTCAAAGAACATAAAAGTGCATTCATTAACCAAAAACCTGAAAAATCCCAATTTGCAAAACACCTCATAAATAACAAACATAATTTAACAAACAAAAACAAACCTGAACCATTACACATAGAAAATAAAGGCTATAGACTCAATCTGTTAGAACAGCTAGAAATAATAAAAAATGACAATAACCCTTCTAATATACTTATAAATGAACAGTTGAACCTAGTTAGTTCACCTTTACTTAATATTTTCAAAAATAAAAACTAAATTGTTTATAATTATAATCTTGTAATTGTAATTTTTTTATTCCATATTATGTATGAGTATAACATTTTTTTATTATATACCTACTAAATATATAAAAACTTGTCATGTTCCCAATAAATTAAATTAACATGAAATAATATTATAAAATCTAAATGTATTTTACCTTAGTTGACATTAAACATGAATGAAACTTGTGTAAAACACCAATGTGGAGTTTCAACAATAATTTTCAAAATAAACCCGTATAAATGAAATCAATATTTTTATAATTATTACATTAATTTCAAAGTCATACCCTTACAAATGTTTTTAAATAATGGAAGTTTTTTCCCCAATATAACCAAAATATTCCTCTAATATACTCAGTATACCCTAATTGAATTTTGATTACTCTACTTATTTTAGCTTGTATAGAAATCCACAAACATAAAATAGCAATTATTTTTAGTATATAAGGAAACTTTGTAAATATTTAAGTAAGTCTGTTTGAAAATGTCCTAACAAGACGAAACGCGTCACAATATACTCTTTGTATATTTTATAAAAAATAAAGTAGAATTATAATCCAATAAACTTGTTTTATTTTGGATACATTACCAAAATAAAATAAATAAGGTTGGTGATTTAGGTTTAACCACCTTATAGACAAATAATTCATGTTAACTTTACTACGAATCGAATCGCCAACTTGAACAATACGACGTGGACTAATCCTCAATCGGTTTCATTTGTAACGTTTTTGTAGGGCAGTAGACACAAAAATACTTCGGTTGATACGATTCCGGTTCGAGTTTACATACAGAACAGTATCTTTATATCAGAAGGTTGAATTAAACGGACGTCTGTTATAATCATCGCAAATAAAACGAACAAATTTGCCTTCCTGGTACACTGGACTTTTGAAGATTATGCATACATCCATTTGTAACGCACAGCGATACCTATCAGATATTCTGTGCGGTTTTCCCTCTCCATTGTTGCATGGGGATGAATGGGTGTACGAAGAAAGCAACGGGAGCTGAATACAATAAATGCACTGAAATATTTGGATCATAGCTCGGAAACAGACGATTCTTCCTTGAAAGGCGATATGAAGAATAAGAGGAAAAGGGATGACGTTCCAGGTTTATAAGCTTATTCGATTCAGAAATCATTATTATTATTAATTTTTTTTATTATTATTTTTATTTAAATTTAAATTTCATTGATAAACCCTTACGGGTTACATACATTTAACAAAATATTTTTACTTTTAAAATTCACATTCTACTGTTAATAATAATATTTTTAACATCTTTTGTAAAGGTTGTCTGAGTCTTTTGTTTAGTTTTGTCTGGTAGTTTATTGTACAATTTCAGTGCATGGTTTATAGTCTCGATTGTCCTTTTCTCGTTTTAAAAGGTTGTAAATGATATTTTTCTGATATTCTCGTATTGTGTTCATGTTTACTACAGTTTTTTTCATGTTTTAATTCTTTGTCTACAATTACATCAGTGGTTTATTTATGAATAAATTTTAAGGATTCTAGTTTAAAGAGTTCAGTTACATTTAATTGTTTAGTTTTTTTAAAAAGTTCTTTAGTTGCTGTTAGATAGGGAAGGTCATAAACTAACTTTAATATTTTATTTTGCTGTCTTTGTAGTCTGTTTATGTCATCTTGATTTTCTGTTCCCCATAGTAGTTGCATATAACATATTCTAGTTTTTACATAGGCTTCATACATATTTTTTTTTCCTTTATTGGAATAAAGTTTTTGAATAAAAAAAAACTCTATAAAGTCGCCGCTTTGCTAATTAAATTGTTGATATGAATTGTCCATGTCAATTGTCTGTTTATTGTTAGTTCTAAGTATTTAACATGTTCAATTTTAGTTGGTCGTTCATTATTTATGTAAGCATCTATTTTGTGACATTTTTTTCTTGATTCAAAATGGATAATATTGCATTTTTTTTCATTAAGTGTAAGTAAGTTTGTGTTTGTCTATTTAGTCAACATATTAAGATCTTTGTTTATGTCATTGTTTGTTAATACGTCTGTTTGATTTTTAAAGAATAGTCCAATGTCGTCGGCATACATTTTATTTATTTATTTTATTTTATTTTATTTAGAAAACATACAGTCATACAAAATCAGTATTAAAAACAACAATTTTTTAACATAAAAAGACCAATTAAGTTATCATAAATTAAAAAGATATAAACATTAAATGTGAGAAAAAATAAAAAATAAATAAGAAAAAAGGATAATTGTTGACATTTGCGTTTTCCATGAAGGTAATAAATTAAAATAAATAAAAATACCGAATGTACACTCCGAGCCATCCACGCACACACATGAACGCACATATAAAACATACACAAACATATACATTACATGCGGCACATATACATAGCATAAACCACTCAAGATGTACATTCAGCAACTATCCCAAATAATCGACCCCATGAAGAAATTTTCTGTATAAATGCAACGTGCAGTTAAAAATGTCTACATCAATACTGAGTCCGTTATAATTTCTACAGGTACGTCTAATGAATGAATTCGAGGTATAATTGTTTTTACAAGTTGGTACATAAAAAAGGGAATTTAATCTAGTATAGCGAAGAGGACAACGGAAACCAATATTTTGTAAAAGATACGGCGAATCAACTATGTTATTGAGAATTTTGAAAAGAAAAATTAAATCATATCTAAGGCGCCTTTTTTGTAGTGATTCTATATTAAAATTGATCAAAGATGCGCCGTAATAATAATTTTTCCTTTAAACTTATACAGTGATAAGTCATTGATATATAAAATATATAATAGTGGACCCAAAATAGATATTTGTGGGACTCCAAAATTACTGTTTGTATTTTCCTTTTTTTTTTAATTAAAAGTTCAAAAAAAAATTAAAAGTTTTGTAAAAAAAAAATGCAAATAGACCCTTCTTAAGACTGGATTTCACCCCTCAGGGAGTCATTAAGATTAACAAATTACAACAGGAATGGAAAACATTTTAGAGGAGAAAATATTGAAGCCTACCCGTTTACAGGGCTTTTGACCTGTCATTGGCTGGTTTAAGTGGCCACTTTACACACTGTAATATTCATAATGTTGCCTTTGTTTGAAAATCCATATTTCTTCGATTCTTCAATCTGTTGATTCTACTAATTTACGGACATTGTCCATTTATTCAATTTATTGGGATCAATATGACAACATTAGAATAGTTAAAAACATGAAAAAAGAATAAACAAAGCATTGACAAACATAAGGGACATAAACACAAAATCTGTGATATGATTTTAGTTAAGTTAAAGATATGAAACCTATATTGTTGTGAAGAAATTCATCGCATCAAAAATTTTCACATACAAGGCAACGCCTGGAATCAATTTTACAATTTTTAAACTTCTTCTTGGACCATTTGGTTTTATTGCAATATTTTTAGTTTGTCCAAATGTTTGTAGACAAAAGACTGGATTTTACCCCCTAGGAAGTCATTAAGATTAACAAATTACAATAGGGATGGATAATATTTTAGAGATAAAAATATGGAAGTCTAGGTGTTTACAAGGCTTATGACCTACCATTAGCTGGTTTATGTGGCCATTTTACACACTTTGTAACATTAACCAGTTTGCTTATGTTCGAACGATTCAGTATTTTATCTACAAACATTTGAACAAGCTCAAAATATTGTAATAACTGGTTCAAGAACCTGTTAAAAAATTAGATTTTTTTTTTCAGGCGTTGCCCAGTATGTGAAATGATTCAATCAGATAAATCTTTTCACGACAATAAAGGTTTCAGCTCTTTAATATCACTATAATCAACATTGAAAGTCCCGCCCAGTTACTTGGATCTGTTTTAAAGGTCTTGTTACCTCTTTTCAGATCCGCACCTTGCAAAAATAATTATTTTTTGGCTGTAATGAACGGTATATTCATTTTTTTTCATAAAACATCTTTGTACACAAAACATTCACGTTTTTTATTTATTTAAGAATATGCATTTACTGTAATGTCCCTAGTACCATCAGAGCAATCTTAGTATATACAGTCTTAACTTATATGTCACCCTCGATCTTATTTTTCCAACTATGACGGCTAAAGGGGAGGTTAGTTCATAAGCTTGTTAGTACTTGAAGAAACAAGTCCGATCGGGAGAAACAGAACCGTTACCACCCCGCCATCGGCCAAATAATTCAAATACTTGACATGTTGTTCATAAATTGATGTTGATGGTCATTCAGGGTAATTTGCCTTTAACTGCCTTCTTTGAATTGTTTATACCACTTGTAAGCATTGTTTTGTGGCATAACCTGGTCACCGAAGGTCTTTTGCAACGTTCTCAAGGTTTTTGCTGCTGAAATTTTATTCCGTAAACAGAATTAAATGCAACTTCTTTGCTCAACAACATCAGACATTGTAAAAATTGCTAATTCAACTTTTTGTTATTCACAAACCACGTGCGTAACTATTGGACACATGCAAATATTGACATGGAATTTGACACAGATGTCAGTGATAGTACTACCAACCTAAAAAAAATATTTGTCAAAATCAAAGAGCCCGCGTTTTTTATACATAAAATTACACCTTATTTTTTTTATCGTAGTTGTATCTTTAGATATATATAATTCCTCTGTACGTGTGATGTCACCGAACTTCTCCTAAACGGCTTAACCGATTTACGTGCGGTTTTCAAAGAAATATAGATCTTTGCGCTGTGCGTGTTCGTAGATATTAAAATCTTCAATCTAATATGAAATAGAGAAGTAAGAAGCATTAGAATTAGAAGAAAAGGAGAATGCATTTACAAAAAAATGGAAAGATTTTTTTTTTTTTTTAAGTTTGTTTCTGAATGTTTACAAACAGCATTTGTTTTTTGTGGATCTCAATCAGATTTTTTCCTTAAATTCGTTAAAATTTCTACCCATTTATTTCTTTTTACTGGATTTTTGGTAACACTAAAATAATATTAAAATCAATACATTTAAAAAAAAACGTATTTTTAGATAAGTACACCCCTCTGTTGGTGAGAAGACCGGAGTTTGACGTTTGCAAAAAGAATGCCATATTTGAAAAAATATTAATTTTATGTTTTGGAATTCAATCACAAACAAGTACCTACTTAAATTCAATATTAACAATTTTTAGTTTAAGAATTTAATCACAAACAAGTACCTAGGTACCTACTTATCAATTAAAAATCTTTTCCAAGCTAATAGCAGGCAAGTCAACGCGCAACGTTTTGGCAGGACAACGTCTGGCGGGTCCGCTAGTATTATATATAATATATAAAAATGTTTCAAGTGTTTCTAGAAATTGACCAAGGCAGGTGCATTTTTAATACCTTTGTGACAGCTCAATGTGATAAAAACACCCACAAACAGATTTTGTGAGTAAAAAATATAAAAACATTTTCTGAACCGTTCTCGCGACAGTTTTAAACCGTAGTATTGAAACTTGTAACGACATGAAAGAACGTCTTTGTCCAAGTGGCACTCTCATTATTCTTGAGGTATGAAAGGGAGTTTAAGCTTTGAGGTGCCCTCGAGAACAAGTGCTTGCTGGATGACTTACGAACTGTTGTAAAATGGGTAACCAGACAACAGCTTAGGGCTAGTTAAATAGAAAAACGTGCGTCATCTTTGTGCTACTGCGTTCATCATCAACATAATCCCTTCCCCGCACCTAATGCTGAGTAGGGCACTTCATTTAATCTCAGAGTAATAACGCGCTACAGCTATAGAGATGCTATTTCGCTCTATTGCATAGAACACGAGCGTTGCAATTTGTTTGTTTAATAAGAGACGTGTAACTGATGATTCCGTCACTGTGCTTTCAATTGACCTTAGGTACGATTTATTATGTTGCTGTAAACTATAACTAACTTTGTGATTTATAATCCTAGAATGATTTTTGTCCGTATGAGCGGCTCTGTAGCGCTAGCGTGGTTTTACTCTAGGGTACTGGTTGTTTCACTAAAGCTGGCGCGTTCACAAAACTCACACAAACGCATTTATTTATTTATACTTTTACATTGTTTGTATTCTTTTTTTATACAGAATAATGTTCCCTCACTGTGGGTTGTCCCGTGCCGAGAGAAACATTTTACAAAATGTGAAACCTGCCTAAGATTAGCTATTTAAAAAAGTTAACATAATAATAACAATAAAAAAACCGTAATTAATCGAATTAAACTAATTATCATCAACATAATAAACAGTAAAAAATTTAAATTAAATAATCATAAAACCATGACCAATTTTTATAGACCAATAGAACAAATTTCATAAACAGTACACACATTTTACCTATTTGGCTTGATCCACTCATCGATCCGTGTGCAACCCACCTCCACTATCCATATCCTTATGGATAATGGAAGTAGATTGTACACTTTAACCGAGTAGTAAGCCAATCCTCTTTGACCGATTTAAAACCTACATGATGTTGATTTAAAAAAAGGTTGTTGATTAAATCGGCATTCACTTCGTAACACTTCATTATAAATTATTATGAAAATAAAACTTTGTTATTAGTTTTTTTTACCGCTACTAGTACCGCTAGTGCCGCTTTTTACAGTAATATTAATGTTGCTAAATCTCTATTTAATTCCAAGTCTAAAACAGAGCTGTTAAACAAGAGTGGCATCTAGCAAATCTCATGCGAATGCAAAAAAAGTATATATTGGACAAACAGCGTGAAATCTATAAACTAGGCTAAGCGAACACCGCCGTTGGTTGCCTGACCAATAATAATTTCTCGGAATTCGTAAATCATATAATAGATAGTTACCAATCATTTCATAATCACACCCTAAAACTCCTGCACCAAGTAAATAACAAAGGCAGTAATATGAATAACTGAACTGAACTAAAACAGACAAATTTTACCAATCTATTTTGAGTAATGATTATGATGTCATAGCAATTACGGAATCTTGGTTAACGGAAAGCATTTTTGATAGAGAACTTTTTGATCAACGTTACGAAGTTTTTCGACGTGATCGAGGGGGGGACGCACGTGGTGGTGGTGTGCTTGTAGCAGTCCGTCTTGAATTTTGCGCAAAGCAAGTACATTGTATCGATACCATCAATGAACTTGTGTGGGTTGTTCTACCTGGAAGAGTATCTGGTAAAAAAACACACATCGTATGTACATATATCCCCGGTGGGTCGACTCACTCCTGTTTGCTTCATTCTTTTTCGAACACAATCAGTGATTTATGTAACAGTTTCGCTACGGATGATTTTATAGTTATGGGCGATTTCAATATACCCAACTTGATTTGGAGTAAACGTATCGGCCATAATTACCTTTTCCCATCTCACTCAAGTAATGCTGAAATAACTTTATTTATTGACACGATGGCTTTAACAGGCCTAAATCAATACAATCACATTCTCAATGAAAATGGAAGGATCCTTGATCTTATACTATGCAATAGAGATATAAAGATATTGCGTTCAGATTTTTCATTGGTAACGGAGGATAGTCATCACCCCACGGTTAATGTTCAACTAGAAAAAACAACGACTCATCGGTTCATCGATCGATTGCATACAGTGTTTTTGTATCATAAGGCGGATTACTGTCCTATAAAACTGCGTCTTTCTCAAACGGATTGGCCTACTCAATTATGCTCTACTTTAAACTTGGATGACGCTTTAACTTGCTTTTATAATACACTTTACGAAGTAATTGAAGACTTGGTTCCAAAAACAATAAGTAAAAACAAAAAGTACCCAACTTGGTACACCCCTTCTCTTATAAATGTAATTAAGGAAAAGAGTAAGATGCACAAAAAATGGAAACAAACAAACTGTATTATGGATTATCAAGAGTTTAAACTTCTTAGGTCTAGACAAAAGAGAATTCAAGGTATTTGCTTTCGAAACTTTTTATTAAAAACAGAGAATGACATAAATAGAGACAGTAAATGTTTTTGGGGATACATTAAAAAAAAAAAAAAGATAACGCTATTCCAAAAGTAATGACTTATGCTGGTGAAACTATTGAAAATTGTTATGACGTATGTGAATCATTCTCTAAATACTTTAATTCTGTTTTTGATAGAGAAACAAGCGTACACAGTTCATTTAATTTAGATTATACTCAACGCAATGTAATTACCGATGATAATCTAAGTAGCATTTGCATTAACAAAGACATTGTTTTAAAATACATTCGAATGCTAGATGCAAACAAAGGCCCTGGTAGTGACCGGATACCTCCAGTATTCATAATTAATTGCGCTCATGAATTGTCTCTTCCTCTTGCTCTTATTTTTAAAAAATCACTATCGGAAGGATTATTTCCTAGCAAATGGAAGGAAGCAAATATTGTACCGATTCATAAAAGTGGGGATAAAAATTGCATTGAAAATTATCGCCCAATTTCCATACTTCCAGTATTTAGTAAAATGTTCGAAAAAATTGTTTATGATCAGGTCTATACTCATTTGTCACGTAACTTTCCCGAACAGCAGCACGGCTTTCTTAGAAAACGATCAACAACAACTAATCTAGCAGTATTCACTCAATACATTTTCTCTCAATTTGAAAATAAAACTCAAGTAGATGCTATATACACTGACTATGCGAAAGCCTTTGATAAAGTAAACCATCTTACCCTTCTATTAAAGATCAAACATCTGGGTATTCACGGAGATCTTTTGCGATGGTTTACTTCTTATTTGACAAATCGCTGTCAATCTGTTGTAATCGGTGGCTTCTGTTCAAACTTTTCTTCTATACCATCAGGAGTGCCCCAAGGTTCACACCTCGGGCCACTCCTTTTCAATGTCTATATTTATGATATCAGTCAATGTTTCAAATTCGCACAATTCAGTCTTTTTGCCGATGATATGAAAGTATATTTACCTATTAATAATGATCAAGACAGTATAAATCTTCAAGAAGACCTTAATAGATTAAACACATATTGCATTAAAAACAGATTGTCTATTAACATTAAAAAGTGTCAGCAAATTTCTTTTTACCGCACTCGTTCTAAAAAAATTAATTATTCGTATAAAATCAACGAGTTAATTATAAATTCTTCTACGGAAGTCCGTGACCTTGGTGTTGTACTTGATAGTAAACTTACATTTAACAAACATATAGAAAATACTGTAGAAAAAGCTTACAAAATGTTAGGGTTTGTCATACGATCAACCAAACCTTTCACAAGAACTGACGCACTAAGAAAACTTTTTTTTTTCATATGTACGTAGTGTCCTCGAGTTTGGTTCGCCGATTTGGAATCCTCAATATAATACGTACAAAAATCGTATTGAACATATTCAAAATTATTTTCTTAGACAATTAGATTTCAGAAATAATGTTTCATTCTCAAGTAGGACTGAGTCAGCTAATTTTCACAAGGTTCAAAATCTCGCAACTCGGCGTACCATGTTGGATATGTGCTTTCTATACAAAATTGTTAATAACGTAATTGATAGCCCAGAAATTGTTAGAGGCATTTCATATCGAGTCCCTGTCCGTAGAACTCGTCAATCTGTACTCTTCGACATTCCTAAGTCAATGACTAATTATTTAAGAAATAGCACTCTACGAAGAATACAGATTACCTATAATGACAGTTTTAGTGACATCGACATACTACATTGTAAATACCATATTTTTATCAGATCAGTTAAAGACATTTTAAATTTATCTCCTGCTTGACTTTTAACTTTTAATTTGATTCTTGATTTTGTCTTTCAATTTTAACTTTTTAATTTTAATTCTTAATTTTAACTTTCAATTTAAACTTTTAACTTAATTTTAATTTAAACTTTTCATTTTAATTTTAACTTTTACTTTTAATTTTAATAATTTGATTTCAACTCTTAATTTATACTTACCTACATCTACTACCTGCATCGAATAATTTTATTGTTACTTGTGATTTTTTTTTTACAATTAAATTGAAATGTTCATGGAAGCAGAGGGAGAGGGAGGAAGGTAGAGTAGCTTTACAATGTCTTCTCCTTTAAATGAACTTTTTATGGAATATTTTTATTTTGACTTTTTAGAATTAAATTATTTTTCCCCTCTCCTCCTGCATTCATTAGTGTGAAATCTGTAATTGGTCTTACTTTTTAAAATTGTTCTTTTGTACCTTGTTGTTTATATAAAGACTGTATGATTTCATTAATAAATAAATAAATAAATAAATAATATAGAAATAATAGAAATTCACAAAAATTGAAATTCTCAGAACAATTTCATTAATAATCACTTATTTAATCACCCCTTGCCTTAATTGACTATGTTCCCTTTGCGACCTCTCTCACTCTACTTACCCACTTAGACCCGCGTCTGTTAAAAATCGACTTATACATGATTTAATTAAATGAAAACACATATTTATTAACCAGTGTTTTAATCCATAGCTTAATACATATGCATTGAACCTATATTATTATATTGTTACTATCAAAAATCGCAGCTAAATTCAGACGTACGCAGAAGCATCCTGTGTACATTTTATTACCATATAATTAGCAACTAACAAAGCAATAGTTGTCTATGTCAGGCTCATAAGCATGAGAGAGACAGAGATTATTTTTTATAATACGTATACCGTGCGATTTCATACCATGAGCTTATTCACAGATACTGCACAATGCGTTTGTGTAAGTATCGCGAACGCGCCAGCTTTGAAAAATCCACCAGTAGGTTCACTAAGCGCAGAGTTTCTCAATCGTTCATCGGTTAAGCAGTAAATATTCGTAATTCTGATGCTTTGGGTGCTAGTCGAAGGTTATTTAAATATTGCTGTAAAAACCATTAATCTTAAAAACATGTTATATTACTCAGATGAGCTATTTTTAAAAACATATTTACAACATAATTAAATATGATACTCCCAAACTCCCAAGGGGTTTTAAGAACAACTCATTCAAGAACAAGCATTTTATGATAATATTTATTTTCATACTTTTTTACGCTTTAACGTTTATGAATTTAATGAAAATATAATTACAAACTTATTTTTAAAAATCAAAAGTATAACGTTCGGCTTTTATAATGCAAAAGAAAATTTCAAGATAGATTTGACTAGTTTTAACGATTACTCGAATTGGAATACCTGGTTGGTGCACTAGAAGTAAAGAATTATTTTTTGTAACAATCGACGAACTGACTTCAAAATGCACTCACCTTTACCCAGGATACACATGTAGACATTAAAATCAATTTGAACAAATATTCGATATTTTCAATACCATTTCTGTTAATGAATTAAAATTTAATCTCACTCGTTATTTTTTAGAAAAGTAATTAATTTATTGAAAATATATTAAGTATTAAATGTTTCCTTGAATAAGTGGTTTTTTATCTTTATTTTAACGCGTTAGACGTAATACAATTTGCACATTGGTGGATTTATTGCAAAATAGCAACTTTTTGCAAAAAATATTTTTTAAAACAATATTATTTACTCAAGGACATGACGAAAAATATTTTTCTAAATTTCCACGTCGCGTTTTTTATTATGATTTTGGTAAACTCAAAATTCTAGCGACAATTAATTAAACGAATGAAGAAGACTCATTACTTGATTTGTATCGTTATCGAAATGCCGGAATCGATATCAGAATCGTTATCTAACATGTTAATATAATTAATAAAAACAAGGTTTCCGTAGTTTTGAAAAGGCACCAACGCCAAAAAGTCATAACAAGAAAAAAAAAGTTTATTGAATGTTATTAATGAATTGCATTCAATAAACTTTTACCCCCTACAAAGTGGATTATGGCGTTGATCGCTCTTATTAATTTTTTGTACAGTTATGATGTATTTTTTTAGCGGTTTTTAAAATCTGATAATATTCATCCGACGTTAGATAAAATATTTTTTTAAAACTGTAACTGGGCGCATGTACGATTATGCATAGTACCTATTTATTTGAATACGATTTTTTTTATAATTTAACATCGTGTTCAGGGAACCAATTGGCCGCAGGTTGAGGGAACATATTTCGAACGCTTATGTTTACTCCAGTTATTTACCTCAATGGTAATAAAATAAAATTAAAACTAATGAATAATTTAAAAATGGGCAACTTAAAATCTGAACTCCAAAAACTATGACTAAGTGATGAAAATAACAAATCATAAAAATTGAAAGAAAAAAATGAGTATCGAAGTTAAACATAATAAAGGTACGCATATTTAATTTAAAAGATTTGTGAAAGAACAGTAAAGCATCTTTACAAAAGTAATAAAATATAAGATCAAGTCCCTATTCACACATACCACGCCAGTCCACCCGGCCCGGTAATTTCACTGCGTTCACCCTACAAAAGGTGACACATTTTGTATGCGTTTGTAGGATGTACCCGGTAAAATTACTAGGTCGGGTGGATTGGCGTGGCATGTGTGAAAGAGCCTAAGGGTGTTAGAAGCATACTTAGAAATCTCACTTAAAAACAGAAAATTAGTTATGGATGCCAAAATAAAGTACCTATACATAAAAATCTACCTACCTAAGTAATAGCGTAATTCAAACCCGTCTCTAAATCTTGCAAAAACAGATTTTAATTATACTACTTGACACCGCAAACTTAGCATTTTTAATTGATGTGAAGCAAATTTAGAAATCATAATTTTTTTTTAAAAGTTTTTTCCGAATATCTCAGTAACTCCTTCAATCGCTAAAGCTAGGGTTTCCTAGGACAGCGGTGCTTGCCGAGAGAGTGGTTTCCAAGGCAAACGGTGCTCATAACATTTATGAATACCGTTTTCCTATGAAACCACTCTCTCGGCACCGTTACGACGGCTGTCCACCGCATCACCGTTCACTACGGCCGTTAAGATACGGGCACCGCTTTTCTAGGAAACCCTAGCATAATACCGTAAATTAATTTGTTTTCGAATATACCATACATGTTATTATGTACCTACACAAAGGTATTATGTTATATGCGTTATCGTAAAGAAATAGAATTTCACATAAATTCGTAATGAATTTTTGGTTCATTGGTTATTGTTGCAATGTCAGTAGTACCTATTTCCTATGTACATCAGAACAAGTATCTTAAACCAATCTAGATAGGAGATATGTTTGTTATATTACTTGTATTCGTGATCCGCTCCCACACGGCCATAAAACTATAGGTATATTTTTATTCAACATGTACAAAATCACAGATTATTTCGTTTTTAATATTTTTATTCAGAACGTTTTGTTTAAGGTGGGTATGTTACTGATAAAAACTATCTAATTACACCTTTGAACTTGTTTATCAGCAAATGCGTAAGTGTTTAGCATAATATAACACAAACGTAACATTACGTAAAACAGATGTTACTAAAGATGTCTTTTTGCTAGTTTATAAAATACGCTGGCACACGAAACCGCGTGCTTTATATTTAGTTTATAAGTGAATTAATTAATTGAATGTTTCAAATTGATTAAGTCTATAAGTGAATAAATTAATTGAGAATAATGGCAAAGTGTAAATTAACATACTTTATTATTAATATTTACAGCATTTACTTTGTGGTCAAACATTTCACTAAATGTTAAATAATATTTGTTTATAACCACTCACTGACGTTTCGACACGTACCAGTTTCTTCGTCAGGACACAGATTAAACTAACACGTAAAACCCACAATACACCTTTGTCATAGTTGTTGCACAAACATATAAAACCAACACTACATGCATTTTAATAATCAACCCTTACATGCAATGATTAAGTTATAAAAATATTTTATGCTGTAGGAGAAATAGTTAAAAAAATAGGGGGGAGATGAAGAGTGATTATATTTTGGTTACATAAAACTTTTAGGTATATTTTTTAACGGAGATACCTTTAAAAAATTTTCTTATCATCTGATTTATGTTTTTTATTTTATTATTACAGCGCGATTAAAGAAAAACATTCGTTTTAGAATGGTAGAATCGTATAATTTCCTAATTTTGCGTTTGTTTTACCAGACTAAAGCCCTTAGTGTGCACATAAATATATTATAGTCTTCATTTATTATTAAACTATGCACTTACATTTTGTAAATTAAAAAAAAAATGCAATGTAACCCGCAGACAAGCTTGGGATTTGCGAGAACAAAAATACAATTAAATATCTTACTTATTTGTTGAAATAAATAAAACTTTAAAAAAATAAAAAAATGTGAGGGACGTAAGTTTTATAGGTATAGGGTGGCCATTACAATCTTACATCGTATAATGAGCTGTATTGAAAGGTGGTTTGATAATTGATCAAAGGAATATTCTTTTTTAAAGCTTTCCTAATGTGAAATATTTCCATATTATTTACTCATAAACCTTTGTTTGTGTTTGTGTATGTAAAATTAAAACTCCAGTATATTTATTAAAGTCATGATTAAAATTGATTGAGTGATTTGCGAATTCGGATAAATTGTTCTTGTGAAGATACCGCAATAAGTAAGATACGGTCAGAAGAAATATTCCTATTTTATTTATAACTAACATTGAAGTTCGAGAACGAACGCAGCAGCCTTCTATCACGAGCGTCTTAAAGATACGACGGTGGACCTGACTTGAACACGAGCTGTGCATGCCTCATTTTTTTCCCTTTCCACACCTAATAGTGCATAGGGCACTGCATTAATTCAATAATTGCAGCGTATCTTGATCATTTTTGTTACATGAAGGTAAGATGATCAATCTTACGCTTCAGGTACCAGGCCAGGGACTATGAAACATTCTAGTGTAAAAACACTCTTTTAAATCAAAATTTCATATCAATCAGGTCAGGAATCGAACCCGAGACCTCTTGCATAGTAAGCAAACGCGCTGACCATTACACCATTACAAGTTGCTTCTGGAAGGCCGTCGATGATGATCTTTAGACTTTATTCGGTGAAACTAAGGAACACTGGATTGAGAGTGCTGGCTGGCGATAGGGTCTTCTGAAGGCAACTGGTGATGTCCACATGCTCCACTTAAGAGCGGATGTGGAAAATCAGAAGAAAAAGACACCTTATATATTCTTTAACACGAATATCAATAATGTGCTTGTTAAAATGCATGTCGAATTGGTTTTATATTTTTGTGAAACAACTATGGTAAAGGTGTATAGTGGGTTTTGCATGTTGGTTTAATTGGCGTCCTGGCGAAGAGACCGGTAAGTCTCGAAATCGGTAGACATAAAAAAGTCGGTAAGTGGTTAAATACAAATATTTAATAACATTTAGTAACATACTTCAACTTTCGGGCGCTTGGAGAACCCATAAGAATGATCCTTACATATGCTAAAATCCCTTATGAAGACTTCCGAATTGATTTTGTGGCCGATTGGCCAACATACAAAACCAGTAAGTGGTAAATTAACAATGTGTTTTTATGTGACCAAATCTTTTTAAACGAGTGTTAAATTAAATTATCCCAATTCATTTTAAATATTAGGTGTAAACATAAGTTGCGTCAGTTTTTTTTATAAATATAAAAATGAGCATCAAAATTATAACAATATGGTAAATCAACAATATTTAGAGTAAGTCAAAATGTTTTTAGACAGACTGGATTTCCTCCCCGGGGAGTTGTTTGGATCTGAAAACAATTTGAGAAGGTAAAGTGGAGGTCTAAGCATTTACAGGGCTTATGACCTGTCATTGACTGAAACCTTCAGAAAATTCAGCTCTTTTTCTTAAGGAAACGCTGCTCTAATTCTTATATGTTCTATAGACCATTTTTTCTTTTATTTACATTATTTTTTTTAAATTTTTTTTTTATTTTATTTATTTCTAATACAAACAGATGTACAGGTTATTTTTTTTTTTTTAAACTGTATAAAATGTATACATAGTAGGGCCTGCCATTCAATTATATGTATTCACTAAATAATAAAGCGACGACGGCTTAAATTTTAAACTATAAAAATAATAAATATACCATATATTAACATAAGATAAATATGGACAGAACAAGGGAAAGTTGAAGTGGAAAGGAAAATAAGAAAATTGATAAGGAGTGGTAAAGGATGATTGAAGGAAAGTAAAGTGGAAAATGGCATTTGATTTACTGATTTAATGAATTATGAATGAATAGCATGAATCAAACCTATTAATTATCTTCTGTACATATTGTATGGAGTGTTAAATATATCAAGACTATTACAATTTTTGTTAAATGTTTCACATATACGAGGGATCGTAGAGTGTTTCCGATGATTAGTTTTGATTTTACAAATATGGAAAATGTTAGAGAGTCTAGTTGGCCTGGAGGGAACACGGTAAGCAAGAAAATGATCGGTTCCGGGGAATCGAATTGATTAATTTATCGAATTTACTTTGCAAGTTTCAAAAAAGGGATTTTTTTTGTATTTAATGCAAGTGGTGATTGGCACTCAAAAAATGCTGAAAATACTACTGAATAACGGTAAAATAATCACTTTTTAGCTACATGAACGCGTAATAAGATACTGAACCTATTGGCATTTATAACTCAATTTTCTAAAAATGGTCTATTGAACATACAAGAACTAGGGCAGCGAAAAGTCAGCAGATAGAAGAGATGAAGAAATGTGGATGGTTAAACATAAACGGAATGATGAATGTTACATAGTGGGTAAAATGGCCACTTAAACCTGCCAGTGACAGGTTATCAGCCCTGTGAATGCCTAGACTTCCATAATTCCTTTTAAAAATTTTTTCGCTCTCTGTTACAACAAATTGAGATCAAAATAGTAAAAGTCAAATTTTCTGCTCTACAGGATATTGTGTTCGCTTTTACGCTACACATAATATTTTATTTGATTACAAGCCTTTAAAGTGGATGGACTAAAGGTGACAAAGTTGCTCGTGATATACGCATGGCGTAAAGTGAAGATGCTCTGAATATTTTTTATTAATTTATTTATACATGTTTATACATACAATTTTATGTTCACTTTGCCCAGCTAACAAGGGTACATACCCCATTCCAAGCTAGGCAATATTATTTTAATACATGATAATAGTTTACAAGTTAATAAAAAGCATAGACCAATAAAATATGAACTTGCTCGTATACACATTTTGATACATATACACATACACACCTATACATATATACTAATTGACTTATCTGTTGTAAAAAAGTGAAGGAGAACACATTATTGACTAATTGGGTGTAATTGTTTTTTGTGTCTTTTTGTTCCCTTTATTAAGAAAAAAATGGACACAACTTTTGTTAACATCCTATACATTTATTTTTCTTCCTTTTCACATTTAATATTTAATCTTTATTTATTTTAAACGTGTATACTTTAATGTTTTTTTTATTTTCTACTGTATTTACCCTAGTACGCCACGATTCATGTCCGTTTTTAGCTTTGATCCAAACCATTTGAATTTTTGTAGAAAATCGTCATGAACCTTGACGTCACAACTATCGATGCCAACAAACATGTCGCGTTTTTCTAGTGACCTTTTATTTTTATTTTTTGAAGTTATACATGAAAAAAATTCTCCTCATATTGATTTTGAAAATACAATTAATTACCCTTAATCCATTTCATATATTTTTATCGGTATTCGTAGAACGTGATATTTCCCTATTGTTTAGGAAAGATCTTTTTGGTACTTATCAACATATTTTTTTGCTACTTATACCTAGATAGTAATCAATCTTTCTTTTAAACTTTTGATTTTATGTACGTATTTTTATTTGTGTTTTTTTCCTTTTTTTTAACAATTAATTACTATTGTATTATTTTTGTTTATTTATCAATTATATAAATACCAATTATTGAAAATACAAATGTACAAGAAACTGAACAAAAAGAACATTAAACTATGTAGCAATGACAAATAAGGGCAATGAAATAATGGTATACAGTTTATTAAAAAACACGATCAACTATAAGACTTTGAGCTAACTCATGCCAATCCATCTTCATCCTACACTATTATATACTTTACACATTTTTTGCATTTGTATCCGTCCGTTTTCTTTAGATTTTACAAATATTGTACTTATGTTTGTGCATCCGTCGACAAATTGCATTAAAAGCGGTATATAGGGATTTAAATACCTTTGTATTTTTTTTGTTAAAAAACTCTGCAAATATGTTTTTTACAATATTAAAAATATTATTGTTAAGAAATTTTAAAAATACGGAAAGATTAGTTAAATCAAAATATTGTAATCATCTTTAAGTATATAATGTTAAACTAAAATACATGACTTAAAGTTATATAATATTTGTATATAACCACTTACCGACTTTTCCATGTCTACCAGTTTCGAGACGTACCAGTATCCTGATCAGGACACTAACATGCGAAACCTATACACCTTCAATATAGTTGTTGCACAAAAATATATAACGAAAACTACTACAACTTTCTAAAACAAGACAAGGACAATCAAGACTAATGAACCAGGGACTGAAATTATATAATAAACTACCAGACAAAACTAAACAAAAGACTCAGACAAACTTTTCAAAAGACGTAAAAAATATTATCTTGAACAACAGAGTATAAATGAAAAATGTATATATTATTTTTTGTAATATGAATGTAATAATCCGTAAGGGTTTATAAATAAATTTTCAAATAAAAAAAAATAAATAAATAAAAAAAAGCTTGTATTTTAACAAGCAACCATTACATGCACTGATTAGAAGCAGAACCAACCTGCTAATGGTTATGCCGGTAGGTAGAGCAATCGTGTTATTCAATCGTATCGCCTCGGATGTCGATATATTTCATGACAGTGGAATTTCTCTTAGGAGGGCAATTTCCCAATTGTAATATGTATGTTTATTTTACGTGACTTTTTTTTTTCTCTTTTCTATTCAATAAATCTGATGTGTACATTTTGTAATATATTGAGAATAAATTGGATACTCTAATGTTTTCAATGTAACTCAAAAAAATAGATCTGAAATTAAAATATTTTACCTTGTGGGAAGTTAATGCTTGAAATATTAATAATAAAATATTTGATTTCAGAGGTCCCCCTGGGACAGGTTCCTCTCATGGAGATAGATGGAATGAGCCTTCATCAGAGTAGAGCCATCTGTAAATATCTAGCCAGCAAATGTGATTTAGGTGGAGAGGGCGCTAAGGAGTTGGTGCAAATAGACATGGCTGCAGACATGATTTATGATTTTAGAATGCGTACGTAAATCACCCATGTTTTGTTTATTGATTAACTGTAAAGCATTTAACATGTTGGTCGAACATGTTTTCAAAATGTTTATAGTTGGTTAATAATAAATCAAATTAATACAATAACGAAGTATGCATAAATACAAAGGTAAAGTTAACATAAAACGAAATCAGTGTAACATTATTTAACAATGGTAATAATCCTAAAAATATTTTAGTCCAACTGTGTATCAAACTATACGTATATTTTCCAAATGATTTAAAAATATATATAAACTTCGAAAAATATATACTTCAAAAATATCACTTCAGTTTGAGGCATTTTACAATCTAAAAAATATGAAAACTTAATACATCAATAAGTTTTAGTAATATATTAATATCAAATGTCTTAAAAATACGCATTTATTTCAATATTTTTCTTTTGTCTAAATGTTTGTAGACAAAAGACTCGATTTCATTTCAGGGAGTCTTGTTGTTGTAATAAAACCTACTGGTCCAAAAAGAAGTTTAAAAATTGGAGAATTGTTTTCAGGCTTTGCCTAATATGTGAAATAATTCGATCAGATGAATCTCTTCTCAACAGTAAAGGTTTCAGCCCTTGACTTAACTAAAATCAACAAATGGAAGAATCGAAGAAAAACGGATGTTCAAACATAGGCAAAAATGCTTCGACTTCCATATACCCTGATCTAAAATGTTATCCATCCCAGTTGTAATTTGTTAACATAGTTATTCGTATTTACAGACTCATTTAGTCCATTTAACAGTAGTAAATACATTTCTTTATAATATATTCAGGTACAAGTGAAATAAAATACAACCAAAGAAAATTAAAGCTAGGACAAAAAAAAAATTGCTACCTTAAGACAAGATCTGGTACTCGTATATGTTAGTGATTATTAAAATCTAGAAAGAATTGCAAAAAAAAATTTTGGTTTTGTCTCGAGTTTTCAATTCGACACAATCGGGACATTGATGCATGAAAGCCATAGTTTGATCAAGGAACAGCAGATTATTATTTCACAACCATCGGATCGTTGCACTGAATTCCACTTGTTCCAGTGACGATGTGTTCAGAAGATTGGTTAGGATATCCGCAGCAGCACGAAGGGGAGTCAACAATATTAAAAACAAATAATTTTTGTTTAAATTTACCATGACCTGATAAAAACTGCGTAGTCCAGTGATCGGGGATAACCCAAGAAGATTCTAAGCGCTGACGGATTGAAGGAAAAAAAAGAAAGGTAACCCTCCCTAAAGAGGAAGATTCCCATCGCGATTGCCAAGCATTAAGAAGAGCATTTAAAGTCATTTTTTTAATATTTGATTGAGACATTCGTTCAGTTGGGAGTAGACGGACGCCACCAATAACAGAGGAACGCCTTCTTTTTAGGTGGAAATTTGCAGAACGTCGCTGAACCTCCAGATCTAAAGGAAACAAGCCCGTTAGAACCGGGAGTGCATCCGTTGAGCATGTCCTATATGCTCTAGAAAGAGCCAGAAGAGGCCTGTGGTCTTGTCTCTTTCCCCTTCTCTATGATTACCGAATGGAGCTTCTCGCTACTATCCGTGGCCCTGTTATAGGTCCTGTCGGATATACAGATCTGGTGGCTTCTAAAAAGAATTTCAAGGCTTTTAAAAAGTTTTGTAATCATTTCGGCGAATTGATCATGTCCAATCAATTTAATCCCAGTCAGTGAAGAATTCACTTCTCTCTCTTCTCAATCCAATGAAGTACATATTATGTACTTCTGGATTACTTTCTTTCAGCACAAAGATGCTAAGGCTACCAGATTTCAGAGAGCTCCTTCGGGCAGCTTTTCTCTTTTGACAACGAGCAAATTTTCCGTGTATGTGGGCACCGCCAAGGAGACTTATGTCCTCAGATGCGGTGTGCGGTATGTGGTGGGTAAGCTGTTCCAGTGACGATGGTACATCAATTAAGCCATTTCAAATAAATATGGTGTCAATGTTATTTCTACGTTTTTGAAGACTCCGTTTCTCCGAAGGTGTAGTCTCCCCTCTCGAGGAGGCCAATCACCCAAGCTATTTCTAAGCAGACGATGTTGCACCAATTCGATATGATTTATTTGGCCTACATAGAAGGGAGACTAGATCACGGAGGCATATTCAAATCTAAGCAATGGAGTGCTTTAACTGTAAACATATTAGTAAAGTCACTAGATATTTTGCTAACAAAACCGAAGAGTTTCAGAGACTTATTAATCATAGTACCAATATATTAATTAAGAGTAAGTTTACGGTCCATGATAACTCCGAATTCCTTATTAGACTTGACTAAATATAGTTTTTGGTTTTATCTTTGTAGATTTACGATCATTAAAATATATAGAAGACTTGAAAATGCAACAAAAGAAATATGATGAGTTCAAGCAATCATATATTCCACTTTTCTTAGACACTCTGGATACAATGGTAAAAAATAATGGCGGATACTTGGCAAATGGAAAGGTATTTAAAACTATTATTTTGACGTCTTTGTTCTTTCAAATCATTTTTATTATTTTTTTTATTTTTTTTTTGTATTTTTTTTTTTTTATTTTCTTTTATTCAGGAAACATACAGTACAGTTACAAAGTTTAATATTGTACACAATTGGACTTAATTCTAATGGACCAGTGAAGTTTCCATATTAAAAAGCAATTAAATCTAATGTTAATTATGAAAGTATAAAAAAGAGAAGGAAAAAGAAAACATAATTGAAAGTTGTTTAAAAATTTAAATTTAAGTGAAAAAAAAAATATATATTAACTCATAAAAGCCTGTGCTCAAAAATTCCTTGGGAAACGATGATGTAACGTCATGTTACATTAAGCAATAGACGGAATATTTTGAATTAAGGTCGGGTTGTGGTCCTGTGGCTAGAGTCTCGGACTCACTGATCAATTGGTCAGTGGTTCGTATACCATTCTTACTCTCGTAAATGTATTTTGGATCTTATTTTAAGTAATGAAAAAAATTACAATATTTGAGTTTGTCCAAATGTTCATAGACAAAAGACTGGATTTCACCCCCTCGGGGGTCATTAGCCAATGACAGGTCATAATCCCTGTAAATGCCTTGACTTCCGTATTCCCTTATTTAAGGTATTCTCCATCCCTGTTGTAATTTGTTAATCTTAATGAAAAAAGTATTAAAAATTTTTAATAGATCAAGTCAAAGAAGGAATCGTGCGCTAGAAATACCACATTGTAAAACGAGGCTAGCACTGACAAGCATATTTATAGGCCCAAAATAGTTTAATTATTTTTTAACTGATAATATTTCAACGATCCCGAAATTTCAAAATTTTCCTTCTTTTAAAAAATACGCACTGTCGTGGATTCAAACTGAAAATATTAACTCTTTTTTTTTCTAGGATTTTTTTTTGCCCTTTAATAATAAGGAATATATTCTTTGTTTTCCATTTACTTTTTTAATTACTATAAAGTAAAAAAGTACCTTAGAAT
This sequence comes from Micrasema longulum, assembly GCF_059751315.1. Lineage (NCBI taxonomy): Eukaryota > Metazoa > Arthropoda > Insecta > Trichoptera > Brachycentridae > Micrasema > Micrasema longulum. Next base: position 148,412 of record NW_028277267.1, read on the forward strand.
CTTTTACAGAATATTTACTTTTCTCTTTTTTATATTAGGCAAAAATATTAAACCTGTCTAAAATAGATAATTAAAAATACCAATATTTTTTTTCTTCCTAAAACGCCTTTTTATAAATCCAACCATAAGATAACATCTTAACATTTTCAAAATAAACTAAACCATAAGGTTGAAATTCCTGTGAAATATTTTTTTGACATCCTTTTAAGCTTCTAAGTACACTCCCATGAGGGAATATTTACCTTTCAACCGAAACTAGGTGTTAATGCGTTAACGTTACAATTTCAGTTGACATGGGTTGACTTTTACTTCGCCGGAGCAAATGAATATTACAGTTTCCTTGCAAGATTCAACATCCTTAAGGACCATAGAAACCTGAAGGCTCTCGTGGAAAAGGTCCTCACACTTCCTGAACTTAAGGAATACATGGAAAATAGGCCCCAATGCGAGTACTGAAACGCTTGAATAATTTTCAAATTGAGATTTTTTACTATTTAAATAATCATGACAACAAACACTTTCAATATTACCTTTAAATGTTAGTAAATATTTAAAAATAACAATTCACCGACTTTTTTTGTCTACCACTTTTATTTATTTATTTACGGACGTATTCAGTCTATTTAAGGTGATTCTTAGCGAAAATATTAACTAATTATCCATATAAATTATTATGAAAATAAAACTTTTTTATTTGTGTTTACACAATCTTTATTATTTTATAAGAACACTTCTACAGTTTCGGTAAGCACTCCTCCCATCGATGGGTGATATAAAACTAATAGAATAAAAACAGAATATTGTTCACAATTTCTAAGAATTTAAACAAAAAATAAACAAATTAATCAGTGAAACATAGAGCAAGGGGGTTTTTTCCACTTATCTAAGGTGTAAGTATATAAATGGATAGTTATCTAAAGTACAGATATGAAAACATGATCAATGAGGGAAAGAAAAAAAATATATTTCTTAAAATTTAGCGCATAAGTGGAAGTTACAATAATTAAGTCTAAGATTTTATATGTGGGAAGACATCGCTCGGCTAAGAGGGTGTTACAGACGCGGGTCTCAGTAGGTAAGTGGAGTGAGGGAGGTCGCAAAGGGAACATAGTCAATAAAGGCGAGGGTGGTTAAATGTGTGATTATTAATAAGGTTGTTTTCAGAATTATTTTTTTTGTGAAATTCTATTATTTCTAGATTGTTCATATTACTGCCTTTGTTATTTACTTGGTGCAGGAGTTTTAGGGTGTGATTATGAAATGAGTGGTTACTATCTATTATATGATTCGCGAATTCCGAGAAATTATTGTTGGTCAGGCAACGGTGGTGTTCGTTTAGCCCAGTTTCATAGATGGCGCTTTTATCATTTTTTATTGAAAATGCCATTTTTACTTTTTTTTAAATGGAAATTTTACAAAACTTGGTTTGCGGAAACTTTACACTATATGTATTGTAACAAATACCAAAATAATTTTACTAAGGTCCATTTCACAAAATGGTGTACAAAACAAAAACTTACTTATTTTATAAATAACTAATCTTAATCTTAATTGAATTAGTTTTATATTTTCGTTTAGAATCACTCTAACAATGGTTAACTCATTGACATATTACAACACAGATAAAAAACATTTGAGAGAAGGTAATATAGAAGTCTAGGTATTGGTTGGTTTTAGTGGCCTTTTTACACATTGTGCAACTCCACCTGGTCCATGAAAAAGTATAGAAATTGGAAAAATAACATTTTCAGGCGTTGCCTAGTGTGTGGCTGAAATAATTCAATTATATGAATCTCACCCGCATAAATAAAGGTTTCAGCTCTTTAACTTCACAAACATCAACAGATGAAATAATGAAGGAATATTTATGCTTAAATATAAGCAGAATGGTGAATGTTACACAGTGTGTAAAGTGGTCACTTAAACCGGCCAATTACAGGTCGTAGCCCTGAAGATGCCTTGACATCCATATTACCTTCTCTAAAATGTTCTTCATCTCTGTTGTAATATGTTAATATTCTTCAGGGACTTGATTCCAGTCCTTGTTTACAAAAATTTGGACACACTCAAAATATTGTTGACAAATCAACCTGGTCCATGAGGTAGTATAGAAATTTAAAAAATAAGATTTTCAGGCGTTGCCTAGTATGTAGGTGAAATAATTAAATTAGATGAATCTCAACCGCATGAATAAATATTTTCAGCTATTTCACTCCACAAACATCAACAGATGAAAGAATTGAAGGAATAAAGATCTTCAAATATGGGCAGAATGGTGAATGTTACACAGTGTGTAAAGTGGCCACTTAAACCAGCCAATGACAGGTCATAAGCCCTGTAGATGCCTAGACTTCTATATCACCTTTTCTGAAATGTTCTTCATCTCTGTTATAATATGTTGTTGCATTTATGTTTCTTCATGTTACTGTTGTAATTGGCTTAGGCCGTATATATAATAAATAAATAAATAATCTTATTTGAAGGGTTTTCGTCTCATTAGAAATATCTATCAATCATAAATATATGTTTCGGTCCCCAAGATTTGGGGTAGAATAATGAGATCGGGGTCGGTATTAAATAAGAACGCCTTTCTCGAAAACCGCCATGAAAGTTTCATTATAAAACTTTTACCTTAAGTACTTTAGTGATATGTGACCGCGGACCGCGCAAACTCGGCCAAATAATGGAAAATGTTTTATGATATAATTCTGCGTCCATAACTTTGAACCAATGATCATAAAAGAAAGGGCATTGGTAAAATAGTGGAATTTGCTGAGAATTGAGTAAGTACTGCTCAATTTAAACATGTAAATGTATTTGAACTTGTGTATTAGCTAATCAAGTAACACTATATTATCTTCGTGGCATAACTTGGAAAGAGCCAACAAATTAATTTATCTAGGTTCTCTCATCAGCGATGGTGGTGGGTGTGAAGGTGAAATGCGGCAACATATTGAAATTGCCAAAAGTGCTATGAGTCGGCTGATGAAGATTCGGAAGAATTGCAGTATAACCATTAACACCAAAAAGAGACTGGTGAAGGCCTTGAATTTCTCACTATTCATGTACGGCGTGGAGTGTTGGACACAGAGAATCTGAAAAAAAAAAAGTAATCTTTCAAAATATGGTGTTTGGGGCGAATGCTGCGGATTCCGTGGACTACCAGACGTACACATATATCTATACTACAGGAACTAGACATAAGAGAAAGACTAACATCCATGTGTGGAAAAGAAGTCTGCAGTTTTTTGGATATATTTCTAGGGGGAACTCTGATATTTCGGAGAAAACTATCCTCCTGGGAAGTGTCGAAGGGACAAAGTTGCATGGACGTCAACCGACGAGATGGAGTGGTTTGGTCACTAAATTATCATATTATTTGACGATTGCCTACATAAGAGCACAAGACCATTAAAGATGTGGGGAGACTGTCCACCGATGAGCCATGCCTGGAGTCAGGCGTGATCACCATCCTCAGATATGAGGCACGGATTGAAGAGAGAGAGAGTACTGGTATATCTCTAATCTTATAAGATAATGAATTTGATGTTACCTATCGGTATCGGTGCATTTTTGGATTTTTTTAGTAGTTTTGGTTATTTAGAAATATTTTTCTCCAAAGCTTTCACCTGCTATATTGAGGAAAATCACTTCTCCTTTACAAACTTCAATATTATATTTATGATGACCGCTAAGTACTTATTTTCAAAAATTTTGTTGTTTGATTTTAATGTTGGTTTTTCGTTTATTTTTGTAAATATGTCATAAAAACCTTAGTTACCTTGCAATTTCCTAAAAATAGAAATTTGTTGACTATTTTTTTTAATAGTTTAAAAAAAAGGTAAATATGCGATTGGTTTCAAGCTATAAATAAAATGATTCTAAAATAAAAGTTCGAAAACTCTACTAAATCTTTGTTCGGAGATCAAACGTTTAATTCGTGTAGGGTAGGGTGCTCTAAGAAAGCATTTTTTTTTTCATTTTGTGTCTATATATAGTAAAAAAACAACATTTTATTATTTTTTTTACTTTAAATATAAAGTCGTCAATAAACTTTATTAAAATTATTATTGGCAATTCATCCAACGAATGATAATTTCTGCCATCCACGTGAAACGATTTTCAGTTACTGTGCAGCCTAAAAGTATGTGGTCAGGCGTCTCCGTGTCTTGGACTCTGAACTAATTTAAACTTAAAAAAGATACTGTTAGTGCAGCAGTGTCCACTTCTTAATCTACACATGTAAGATACTAATATTACAGATACTTTTGTGGATTTAAACCAGTGTTGAGAAAGGGTATGACTTTGCAAGGAACCCTTCGTTTTGTTGCTTTCAATCCATTAAACATCCCTTATTGAATCATAGCTAAAAAAATATTTTAAAAATCGATAGCTGCCATCTGGTTAAATATTTTCAAACATGTTTCCGAATTCAGCCACTTACTTTACATTGATGTCTAAATAAATCAATAAAGAGTTGATAAAAATATCAACAATTCACGATTCCAGGCTTAAAAAGGTCTACTTTCAAAACTAAACCTTAAAATTAGAATATTGTCAATATGTTCAGTTCGATATGAATGCAATGCAATGCTAGAACTTTCAAAATAGTACGAAATGGTTGCGCTAGGTTTTCTAGTTTTTTTTCTAGTTTTTCTTTTATGTTTGTTCGGCATTTTGCATATGGCTTACTACTACTTTTTTATCTCATATATTAATTTGATAGAAATTACCAAATTATCCCATTAAAATTCCAACCCCTTTCAATTTCCCGTACAATGTCACAGAATCACTTTCTCCTCCCCACATGTTTGAATCCCGAAAATCCAAAGAATATCCCTCGCATTATTTAACACTCGTATAATTGAATTTATGAGTGAGTTTGTGCGGTTTTGAAAGCAAAATCAGATAGAACTTGCCGGCCGCATACGTGACCAGAATTATTTGGGCGGGGAAAAAATGATCGCTAGTATTTTCCTACACTGGTAAGGCAATTTTATTTTTATCACTTGCGAATTACATTTGTACGGCGGGAAATTAAAAAAAAAAGAGTTTTTTTCTTAAAATAAGTGATTTGGCCAAATACCAATTACGGAATATTCGGCCACGCTCTCGGCTAAAGCGCCGAATGTTCGGCAAAAGATGTGTGCATTTCACACGGGATAGGTTACGACTTGTCTCATTGCGGTGCATGCGGGGCAGACAGACGCAGACGGGGCGAACGTATTAGTTTCATTTGCGAGTAGATCATGTTGCGACCCGCGTTATTTGTTCATTATTACGTTGCAATGTGTTACTAATAGTCCTTATTCGTAATTAGTAATTATTTGTTCATTGTTCATTATGGCACCATTTAATAAAAAATCTCCAATTTGGGAATATTATGATATTTGTAGTAAAATAAAAAACTGGCTGTGTAACAAGATCTCGCGAGGTATTATAAGTATTTATGAAGAAAAACGCAATCGTTTGCTACCAACAAATGCTGAAAAAAATGTTTTTATTCATCACAACATATCACTGATAAGTTTTAAGTATTAAACTAATAATATGTGATGATAATAGATACATTTTTTAGTAATAAACATTAAAATCAATAAATTTTGGTATGTTGCATTTGTGGAATTGTTTGGTCAGCTCAATTTTTTTCCTGTATCAAATAAAATTGTTCAAATATCAAAAACAATACACAAGTTTATCTGACATCTTAATCAAAGTAAAATAATAATAATCAGAAATTTTAAGCGGATTATATTTACATATAAGTTATTAATTTAAAAATACTTGGTACACTTCCACTTATTTATTTGACCAATTAGCGTTTTCACCCTCTAATGGGCATCTTCAGAATGGTTAATATTATAAACAGTGTATGGATAATTTATATAAAACCAAATGCTATCTCAAGTGTAGGTTCATTTAAAAATAAGTTGAAGTGAAATACAATACGCAATATTTCAATGGAACAGAGTGAGAAAAATTATAACGTGTTTTAATTATTGAAAATAAGTGGATGTGTACCAGATATTTTTAAATTAATAACTTATATGTAAATATAAGGTATTACATCATTTAAACGAGTAATATAACGAGTAAATACAAAAATCACAACAAGCCACTTTTTGTGGATTTATTTTCAAAAAAATTATGTTACCCAGGCAATATTTTACAGGAGAATTCAATCAGTAAGGAATATACTTTGAGAAGCGAGCTATATCCATACTATTTATTTTACTGATATCAATAAACATTTTCGAAACAAAACTTGGTTCTCAAAGTACGTTCCTTAATAATTATTATAAGAAAAAAGATTTTCCGTAAAATATTTCTGCTGTGAGTTACGATATTTATGCAATCATGGTTCGATTAACATGTATCAACTTAAATCATTCCCCGCCCTTGCTCTCCAATTACAAACCGATTTTCTAAAGCAGAACTGTATCTGTTTCACGAATTATTAATTGTTTGCTCTCAAGTTCCAAGTTTACTAAAACGATTTCGAAACTATATTATTCGTCATAACTATTTCGGATCCAGAAGATTCAATTCTAAAAGTCAATATGAAAACATTAAATATATTGTCATGTAGTGCAAGGCACTCAAAATCATTAATTTCATCAGTCGCTTTCCGCATCTAATGAAACATGGGGCGTTGCATTGGTACACCAATCTCAGTGTACTTTGATCACTTTTATCATATGAATGTAAGACGTCAAGTCTTACACTTCAGTCCAGGGACCACAAAATATTATAGTGTGAAAACACCGGTTTAAATAAATATTTCATATCAACCATGTCTGTAATCGAACCCGAAAACTCTTGCATGGCAGGCTAATGCGCTGACCATTACACCACGAGGCCGACCATTTATTTAGTTAACAATTAATCTTGGCCTCGTGGTGTAATGGTCAGCGCGTTAGCCTGCCATGCAAGAGTTCTCGGGTTCAATTCCCGACATGGTTGATATGAAATATTGATTTAAAAGGGTGTTTTCTCGCTAGAATATTTCATAGTACCTAGCAGGGGCGAATGCTCCTTATAATCGATTACATGCAGCTTACCATATTTTTTTGACATCGGAAGTAATGTTTCATAATACTGTAGTATTATTAGGAAAAAACACATCACCAAAAAAAATATATTACTTTTCTTGGGTAAGTAAAATTATATTTTCCTTTATTCCATACAGCGACCAGTTGCGCCTCTATTGGCCAAAATTATTACTACTGGATTACACGAGATTACTCTGCTGACGAAAAAACACAATTTTAAATACGTCTTAAACTTAAAATTTTGGAATCTTGTTCGAAAAATTACACTTGCGATCACAGTAAAATCTTGCAGCTTTCGTTAATGCAATTTAGTCTTTCAATACTTTTTCATAAAGGCTAGTATTCTTTCAAATAAATCAATTTGACTGACGATGGTATAAAGGAGGTGACAATATACGCACTCGTTATGTGTGAGAAAGAGATAACGAATATATTTTGTATGTCTTAACACGAAAGTTACAATAATAAGTAAGTAATTGACAATTGATCATACTTATGTTTCGGTGGTTTGAAAGTAAATTTGCTTTAAAATAAATTTATATAATATTTTAATCGAAACGAACTGATATTTTAATCCATAATATAGTATAAATCCTTTAGTGGGTTTTAAAAAAACAAAGATTCGCTAATTGTTTTTTGATTGTAATTCGTTTTTTTGCATACGATGACAGTTGAATATTGTAGGTTATTCTTCAACATCCATTTAAACTTTTAAAATTTAATTAGTTATGATAAAAACGTTACTAGTGTATAGTGTTAAGAATAAATATATATGAAGAATTATAATATGTATAACTTATATCGTTTTGTGAATAATAATGTGATATAAAAGTCAATGAAACAATGATTCTTAAAACGTAATTTATGTTTTGTTGGGTGAACTATCGTACTCGGTAAGGAATACTTTAAAATTATTTTATTATTATCATTTATTAAGAAATAGTGTTTTATTTCAAGACAAGTTATAATAGTCTGACTTAACCAAAGATGCACTGATGCGCTAATGAATTAACCAGTTTATTAATTACTTTTTCGACGCTTAGCCCAAAACGCGAAATAGCTGCGCGGTTGGGTCGTTGCTTTCTAATGATGAAGGCGGGGGCTCGAGTCCTCAGGGGATCCATTTTTTTTGCAATTATGTTTTTTTAAATTGTATTTTTTAAATCAAATGTTTAAACTATAAGCCGCTGGAGCCATTTGTTGGGAATTATTTATTAAATATAAAATAGACTTGTTTTTTATATGCCACACTACCGCTATGGACATTTTATCAGAATTTTCATAGCTTACCAATTTAAAAACTCACCGCTCGCTACTGGTACCTAGACTGGTCATCTTACCTTCATGTGACAAAAATGATCAAGATACGCTGCGGTTAGTGTACCAATACAGTGCCCTATGCACCATTAGGTGCGGAAAGGGAACGATGATGATAAATCTCACGAATTAAAAATAACTGTAACAAAACAAAAATCAACACATTTCCAATAATTTATATTGTATGTGGAAACTGTAAAGTTTTAGATGATTAGCTTTCGAGATTTATTTTACTTAGTTACCATTGAATCCATTGAGAGTCGTCATGAAAAAGCTGCGTTTTAAAAAACAAAGCTTTATTCTATGAGTAATTTAATTTAATCATGTTTAACCCGAACGGGTCATGTGACAGTTCTATTACAAACCATTTCAGTGATTACAAAATCCAAAATAAACACCAAAGTTCAGTCTAAATTAATGTTTCACCACGGTCACAGGTACACAGCATTCACTGCAATTAACGTACATTTCTCATGAACAAGTGAGTACATGATGATGTCGGTAGCCAGAAAGTTAATTTGAGATTCACTCTGAAACAAACAGGAATGTATAATAAAAATATTTTTTATTCGTGCTAGAACATGGGTGTGGTTCTGTGGCTAGTGTTTTGGATTCACGGATCAGAGGTCCGAGGTTCGCATTCCGCTCTACCACAGCTGAGTTCCCATTTTCTAATAGTGAGTTATAAATTATAATTCAACAAGCAACTCTCTGGAAATGGGCGCCAAATATTTAAATATATCATAAAAACACAAAAAAAAAAAAAAAAAAATTAATGCGTATTTTGCGCTTCGTGAAAATTAGCAAAAAAAATAAACAATTTAATGAAATTTAACATCAAAATATCAGGAGTTTTTTGTTTAAAGCAGTTGAATTATAAAGGGTAAAGCATTTTGTAGAACGTTAATAATTGATTGAATAAAATAAAAAATAATATTTTTTCTTACCAACTAGTATCGGGAAAACATTGCCTTTTGTTGATAGACGATAGAGAAGATTTTTATTGATTAATATATTTATTTTATTTAGAATGACTATTTATTTTTTAACACCAAAATAACGAACAGATAAGCTATATAAATAATCCATAAATATGCGTATAAATAAATGAGTTAATTTGTTACGACCGCACATTATTTTACAATGGAAAAACATCCCAGATTTTCAAAATAAGAGTAAAAGAATACAATATGAGATATATCTTAAAAATAATCATTCTTCGGAGTTTGCTCAACAGATTCTTAGTAATAATCATTAATTCAATTTTGAAGATGGTATCAAAGTTTTACATACAAACAAAAATTAGATAATTAACACTTTATATACATATACAGTTTATATACATATGAGGGCGGGCATATTACCTTAAGGCAATTTCTTCCTACCTACCCGAACCGTTCAGTTTAATAAAATTACAAGTACATGAACATATTGAATCTTACAATGTTATACAAAAATTAAAAACAAAGATTAAGAAAATAAAAATACATTTAAAAAAATTAACACTATACTATGAAGAGAGGACAGCGGAAGGGGAAGGAAAGAAGTAGGATAAAGGAACAACTTTAAGATTTAGATAGCGACATTTCAATCTTGACTTAAATGTTAATAAAGAAGGGGTGTCTCTAACATTAGTGGGTTTATTATTCCACAATTGGGCGTATATTTTAAAACATATTACGTTCGTTTGTTATTGATTTTGAAAAAGCAGTGTGTTTTTTTATTATATTAATGCGTTTCTCCATTATTTATTTTAATTTTTTTAAATCTGAAACATTTCGATGTTCTGAAAAAAAATCTTGAAAGTCTGTAAAATAAAATAATACAATATAAAGAATGATATAAGAAAAACGGTTTGAATGTCACCGGAGAAAAGGACTACTATTTGGAAACGAGCCACGTATGAAAGACACGTGACAATAAATACATCACACGTGTGACAAGTGTCTGTATGTGACAGAACAAGTAGCAATGTGTCTGTTCATTGCTCACAAATCACGGGGCTTGTATTATTTCTGTACAAAGATAAACATGGCTCGCCATTTCGTGCTTTCAACTATGTACATAATAAAAAAAACTAAATATTAACTGAACATGTTATTACAAAAGAGATAGAGAACATTTTAAAGCAGAGGATATCGAAGTTTAGGTAATAATTAATTTTAGAGAACCCGCTGTGAACACTAGGAGTACTTTATTGTTTCATTGCTCCAGTACTTCTTCCAACCAACAAAACAATTCATTGATACTGAGACTGCATAGGTTAGGTAACACTTATGGAACGGCTGCAGACATTCTGTCCAATTCTCTACTATCTTATAAGTCCACAATATCAAGTTTATTTGTAGCTGCTCGTCAAACTATTGACAATTCAATTCCATAAATTAAAAAAATACTTTTTTATTTTTATTACCTTATACTTGTTTTTTTTATTTTTTACTATTATATCAAATTGCATTATAGTATTGGCAAATACGCATTTCATATATAGATAATTTTTTTTCTTATTTTTTCGTGATAATATATGGTTGCATGTTTATTAATTTCACTTAAATTTGTCTTTCTTGCTTACCGTAACACTTTATTTATTGTTTGCTTTACAGAATTTATATCATAAGCTGATATCTTTGCATTTTTTGTTTATATGCTTACTGTTTTTTCTTGCATACCTTTGTTATTTTCGTTTTTTTTTTTACTTTGTAAAACTTTTTATTATATCCTTTCTAACTAATTTCACATATTTTTTCTGTATATTCTGTGTTTATTATTTAGTATGTTAGCATGTATTTCATTTTCATTTTTCGTAAATGCCTTTTGGGCGTTAATGAACAAAATAAATAAATACAGGGCTCATGACCTATCATGGCTGTCAAGTGGGCTCTTTAGACTGCCTATGTTTGATACACAACATCATCCATACATTACGTGATAATTAATTGTGCAGAATTAGATAGGGATAAAATTCCTTTAATAAGTTATAGACATGTCATAATCCCTGTAAATGCCTAGACTTCCATATTCTCTTCTGAAAAATGGCTCCCCTCTCTGTTACAACAAATTTAGATCTAAATAACTCCCTAGGGAAGAAATCCAGCCAGTCTGCAAACGTTTAGACATACTCAAAATATTGTAGAAGACAAATTTATATTATTTATGTTAAAAGTATTTAACATAATTAAATTTTGGTTTAATATTTAAACTTATTTGAGTTTGTCGAAATGTTTGGACCCAAAAGATTGGATTTCACCCCTTTGGGAGTCATTAAGATTAACAAATTACAACAGGGATGGAGAATACCTTAAATAAGGGAATATGAAAGTCTAGGCATTTATAGGGCTTACAACCTGTCATTGGCTGGTTTAAGTTAGAAGGTAGAAGAAGTTTAAAAAATGGAAAACATTTTTCAGGCGTTGCCTAGTATGTGAAATAATTAGGTCAGATGAATATCTTCGCAACAATAAAGGTTTCAGCTCTTTAACTTCGCTTTAATCAACAGCTGGAGGAATTAAAGAAAAATGGATGTTCAAACATAGGCAAAATGGTGAATGTTACACAATGTGTAAAGTGGCCCCTTAAACCAGCCAATGACAGGTCATAAGCCATGTTAATGTCGAGACTTTCATGTTCCCTTATTTAAGGTACTCTTCACCCCTGTTGTAATTTGTTAATTTAAACTAATATTGGTAAATATTATAAAAGTACACAACCACTCACCGAATTTTTACGTATACCTACCGGTTTCAAAATAAACCTACTCGTCTCTTCGTTGTGACACTGGAGGTGTTTCATATAAAAAAAAGCTTTGAAAAATAATATTCCCCTAATATATAATTAAATATTTTTTCAATATATTTGGGCGAAAGCCCAACTTTTTAATTTTAAATTATCTAAACGTGTTATTTTTAATCTCTTAGCCCCTCTCTTTCTCAAACCTTCATCCCTACCCATTCTCCAACATACAACTAAATATTATTTACCTAATTTTTAGTGTTTATTTGGATGCGGCGCCAATTGCATCTCTTAATAACTCTGCGTCTGATTTATGTATTACTATGTTAACTACGGTGATGGTTATGTTGAAAGTGTATTTTAGTATTTACAAGGTGTGAGTGTCCTGAAGAAAAAACGGGTAAGTCTCGAAACCGGTAGACATCAAAAGTCGTTGAGTTGTTGCGTACTTATATTTACCAACATTAGTTTAAGTAGGAGAAAAGTAAAAAAAGCAGCGTTTCCTCCTACATCATGCATTCCCATAAAGATTACAACGGAAGTCATTATTATGTTAAATTCATTTTTACATCCACTTCCTGTTGAGCGCTCTCCAGTATAAATTGCAGCTTAAAGCTCCCTATTTCTAAGAAAACCTTTATAAAACTTTTGTTTCGCAATGATTCTGCATCGTTAAACTTATATATTGCACGCAAAATTACTTGACGGTGCGTGGTGTCATACCAAAACGCTTGACTAACATACGCACGGGGGTTCCTGGTTCAATCCCCGATGAGGTCTGTATAATCAAAGGGTATTTTAATGGCCTGAATGTTCTTAGCTGTGATTTACAATTTTGATCAATAATATATATTCATCAATATTACTAGTCTTGCTTAAAACCAATTGTTTTTCAATCAAAATATTAGAAAAAAAAATATAAAAGAAGATGGAAGTCATGATTCATGACCTATCATTAGTGACTTTATGCAGCCTTTAACACACTATGTTATCTTGACCATTCTACCTATATTTAAACACACACTTTTAAATAACTAACACCACGGTACATGCATATTTATTTATAAATTTACTACAAAAACATATTACCAGGGAATATATATAACTCCAGAGCAGTTGAACATAAATTTGAAATGTCTTTTAGTTAGGATTGATTGATTCTTGATATCATATTTTATTTTATTTACATTTTTTTTTTACATTTGTAAATCTGAACAAAGTTAGTATTTCCGAACTAAATCCGAGGTCTTTCTTCAAATAAGGTTTCACGAAACAAACAGTACACGTTTTGTAAGCTTCCAGTTACCGTGATTTTTACGGGTATTTTTGGTCTGTGTTCCGCAAATTTAATATAACGTGAACCGGAAACTGAGTCGAGAGCTCGCGACATCCGCCGGAACTAGATTTGTCACGGATCGGAACAGTTAAATCGGTCACGAGGCTAAATAAGAGCCATTTAAAATAACAACCACAAATAAAACTCACCGGTTTTATTTACGGCCTCTACAATCTACCAAAATAATTTTAATTTTTCTTCATTTTATTTTTTTTTTAAATGATCCAACTTGAAAATGAAAAAAAAAACAAAGTTGATTATTAATTATCATTGAAAGCCTTCTCCACTTACCCTGATCCATTACTTTTACTAATACACAATACAAAATTTCATTTTTGCACAATTGTTAATATTCATATCTCGGCTTGCTAGAAAGTTCCGTTTTAAGTCGAGTCTCTTTTATTTATTAAATTAATCCATAGATAGATTAATAAATAAAATGACACATATCAATATAAAAAATAAATAATCAAAATTAATACATATCGAAATAAAATACAGATGGATACTTCAATATGGATGTTCAAATAAAGTCAAAATAGTCAATATTACACAGTGTGTGAAAGTAAAATAAAACCAGCCAATGACGGGTCACAAGCCATTTAAATGCTTGGGCTTCCATATTTCCTTCTCTAAAATGTTGTCTATCTCTGTTGTAATTTTTTAATCTTAATCACTCCCTAGGGGGTGAAATTTAGTCTTTGGCCGACAAAATTTTGAACATACTATTGTATTGTAATAAAACCAACTGGTCCAAGAAGAAGTTTAATTTTTTTCAAATATTTTCAGGCGTTGCCTAGAAGTAAAAAATATGACCAATTGCGAGCGCTTATAACAGCGCAAATTTTCGACAAATGATTTGTCACTGCCGCCAGATAATGACACCCCTTTCTTTATGTTTACGTCTCTGGACACCGTTAAGACGGGCATCTTATTACGCCCACCGCATATTACGGCCGCTAGATAATTGCACCGCTTTTCTAGGAAATCATGTCTTTATGGTATGTCTATTTAAAATTTAAGTAATCAATTTCCATTGATTATTATAGAGTTACAGATCGGAAACCTTTATGTGGTTAGGTAAGTTTTATTTTAATTATTTCACCTACCATGCAATACATGAAAATATTTAAAATTATTTTTTCAGATGAACATAAGATACAAATACAAAATAGTTATTGCATTAACACAAAAAAAAATTAATCTGGGTATGGCCTATGTGCGGGTAAACATTTTATTTTAAATTGAACTAAAGTCTACTGGAAGAATATTATAAATATTTAAAAGTTAAGAAATGAGTGCTAATATTAGAACATAACTTTTTGTCGCTAAAAATGAGAAAGTTATAATAAAAAAATATATATTTTGTTCATTAAAAAATAAAGCTATTTAAATCTATATTTTTTTTTATTCATAATTCCAACAAAAATATAAATCGGCACAAATTCAAATAAGTAATTAATCTCTATCAAATTATTCATATGAAGTGGTATTGTGTATTTCTAATAAGATTTTGATTTAAAGTATGCTTGAATCTTTGTAGACGCGATTTAACTCTATATCACTTTAGCTAATACTGTAGTCTCTTTCCATATCTAGAATCTCTAAATTCCGCCGGATAGTGCCGGCAGGCTTTCGTTTCCCTTCCGCATCTTCAAAATACTTGAAATTGCTGTGTCCGTTCTGTCTTTCGTGATTTATATGAAATCTAAGCACTATATACCTTATATTCTTCTTAAGCATTTTATCTTAAAACTCGGACCGCGATTTGATTCTTATAATGTGGTTCAATAAAGTATAGGAATCATTATTTCTGTATGCGAGAGGAAAACTACGTTAACTCCGAATATGATGAAATTGAGTTATTACTAAATCAAATGTTTCGTCCTCTTTTTCTTCAGTTTTCTGTCCTCCACTGCTGGATCTTGACTTTTTCTATATTCCTTCATTTTTTTGGTCAGCTGCTGCTTGCAACAAATTTTTATTAACCCATAGCGGCTATGCCGTCGGACCATATTTTTTACTCTTCCAACGTCTCTCTTATTCTCTCAAGGTCTCTATCTTAAAATTTAAGGGGTCCATCTTGTGGAGTCTTGTCTTACAATATGTCCTGCCCATTTTCAACGCTACGTCTAGCTACGCGATCCATGATGTCCGCTTTGTAGAATATAATATTAGAATAGCGGAGCCTTTAGAACGTAGGCTTGTCTGCAGGTGAGAAAGAAAGGATATGGAAAGAAGTTGTAAATAATCCACCACAACACCTAGACCAATTGAGAAAAAACCTTTGTAGGATTTTTTTCTTGCAACTTGCGGGAATCAAACCCGCGACCCCAGCTTTACAGTTGGCCGTCAAACCAACTGCGCTACGGCACTTGTCATGCCTTACATTGTAAAAAGCATAACTTATTGATTTGTATTAACAACTAAAATGATTCATTTGTTTTTTTTTGCAACTCCACGCCAAATTAAAGGTGGTAAGTAAGAAAATTTTTAGTTCTCCCAAAGATTTTTAAAGATGTTTTTTAATTTTATTTTTTTATTCAGGAAACATGAAGTACGGTAACATAGTTTTATATTTTACACAGTTAGACTCAACTCTAATGGACCAGTGAAGTTTCCAAATTATATAATGATTATATTATGTTAGGTTATCAATGAAAGTACAAAAAAGGAGAAAAAATTGTATGTTGTTGTAATAAGTATAAACGTATTCTGGAAATCACATTCTCTTTTAAACCTCTCATTGAAAAATACGAGATGTTTGAAGCCTGAAAAATCACTAATTTTTCTCTTCTGAAAAGCTGGGTTTTTGAGATACTGTTTACCTCTCGTATACCAATTTATTTGTCTGTTTCATTTATTTCTTCCCAATTGTGAACCGTAAATGAGCCGCCACTGCTGGGAATCAAACCTTGTGCTGTTATTTAGACATCTGATCCGTATAGAAATTGTAGAACCTTGAGAAAATTTAATTTCGCTTTTTTATTTTCCGCCAAGCGATACAAAGAGAGAGGACAAGGGTAGTTCGTAATTCGCTCACCGAAGTGGTTAGATTTTTGGTGTTATTAAAAAATATTATACAATGTTTTGAGTATGTCCAAATGTTCGCAGGCAGGCTGAAGTTCCTCTCAAGAGAGTTATTTAGATCTAAATTTGTTGCAACAGAGAGGGAAAACAAGGAAACAAAATTTACAGGGCTTACGACCTGCTTTTGGCTTGTTAAACTGACCACTTTACACACGGTGTAACTTTCGGCGACCTCCGTGGTGTAGTGGTCAAGACGTTTGACTCACGCACGGAAGGTTCCGGGTTCGATCCCCGGTGAGAACACAAAAATTAAAAGGTGATTTTTCTCAAGCCTGGGTGCTCTGTGATGTAATTCACCACTATAATTAGGCCTCCTGGCCTGTTGTGGCGTAAAAAAAATGTTAAAAAATGTAAAAATGTAAAATGTAAATTGTCGATTGATGAAATGTTGATAACGAGTATATATTCCAAAATTAAAAACAACTACAGCACAATATCATTAGACTTACAGAGGAATATTTTTGTTTAATGAAATGAACAATGAAGCTAAAAAAATAAAAAAACAAAAAAACAAAAAAAAAAAAAAATAATAATAATAAAATAAAAAAAAATTGGCCATTCCGAATATAATAAACTGCCTGATGAGCTAAGACATGAAAAACTTAATAAAAATCCAGAAGTGTAACAATAAAAAATATTTCTTAAATCTTTTGGATATTGATAATTATTAATGTAGTTTATATAAGATGGTGTTTTATGTTTCTTATACAATAATGTTTTCTTTTTATTTTGGATGCATTAATTTGTATGATATTATGTATTGTAAAAAAATGTTTTTTCTTATGTACGGTCCCAAATGAGTTTCTAATAACTCCTGGGAGTATAATATGTAATTTTTGTATGAAATGTTTTATTTATAATAAAAAAAAATTTAAAAAGAAAAAAAAAATGCATTCAGGAATTCAACATATTTAAAAAAGAAGTGAAAAGTGATGTTTATAATTATTTTTTGTGAAGCACTGATTACAAACACCATTTATTTTTTTTGCAATTTTTATTTTATCCTAAAAATATCTATCCTAATTTATTCTAAGACGTCACTACCCATTTTTTACACAATAATTTTTTACTTTTTTTTAAGTATTGGGAAATGTTTATGTAAAAATATGTTGTATTGAATATATATATAAATTTTTTCTAGTATTAATATTGTATACTAATATTTGTTTATCTGAAAAAAAATAATAATTAATGTTAGAATTTTTATTTTTAGAATTAAGGAATATTTGCGTTCTTATGATTTACCAAACAATTCAATTTTAGGACCTATTTTCAATCAGTTGTAAAAACTCACTATTGAAAAATTTAATCCAGTTGTGGAAGAGTGGGTTTTGAACTACGGACCTCTGATCCATGAATCCCCGACACTTACCACGGAAACACAACCACATTCTTCTTCTGTTTTCAATTAGCTGAATTAGCTTGCAGCAAACAAATGTGTTGTTAAATATTTGTACAAAGATGCAACAGAACTGTATTTACAAACAAATAACACTACATATATGAAAAAAAGACTTAATTTATTACATACATATGGTTTGATTTGTAATTTGGTAGTAATAACACTGTTTAAACGATATACAGGGAGTATTCTTGATACTCCCGTTGGACTTTTATTTCATATATACGAGGTCGCTGTGCACGCGTTTTGTTCTGAGTTCGAGATTTTACAGTTTTCTTTCTCTTCCGAAGACGCGGCATTTTCATAATATCTCACTACATTCTGCTTTTCAATGTTAAATTATTAACGTCCAACTCACGTTGTCAGCTCATAGTAGACATCTCGATCACTAAAATCGACACACTCGTTCCGGATATGCAACTGAACTAAGCGCGCGCCGTGCCCACACAAGCCCAAATTTAGACCCCCACGCGTAGCGCTACAACGTCACCTCGCAACAATTATTGACAAATTATTTCCGGTAGTCGGCAAAACGGGCTATCCAGTCATAGACATTCAGTAATACTTAAAGTGTTACACACGAGGCTCTCGAAAGCAGCACAAATATAGGTTGGTTAAAAATAAAAATAAGTGGTTTAAAAAAATTGTTTTATTTTTCAATATGTTTCTTTTTTGGGTGATACCGTATATGTTAAATTTGTTCCGACGTTTCGTTGTAAACTGGTTTACCCTGAAGATGGCTCCTGCAATGGTAGCAGAAACGCTGGAACAAATCCAACACACATGGTATCGCCCAAAAAAGAAACATATTGATAACAGTCACCGTGAAAATCTTCGCACCTATGTTTTATTTTTATTTAAATTTTCATTACCTTTATGATAAAACATTTTAGTTAATGTAAGTAAATATTTATTTTATTTATTTATACTTTTACAATGTTTGTATTCTTTTTTTATACAGAATAATGTTCCCTCACTGGAGTGTCCCGTGCCGAGGGAAACATTTTATAATAAGTAAAACATGCCTTAAATTAGTTATTTAACATAATAATAATAATGAAATAAAAACGTAATAAATCTAATTAACCTATTTATCATTAGCATAATAAGCAATATAAATTAAAATAATCATCAAAAACATAACCAATTTATTTCCTGTAATTTATTACCAATTTATTAATTTATTGACATAACCAATTATTACCAATTTATTACCAATTTGTTACCTGTAGACCAAATTTCATAAACAGTACATAATTTTTTACATATTTGGCTTGATCCACTCATCGATCCGTGCGCAACCCACCTCTACTATCCATTTCTTAATAGTAATTTTATATTGTGAGTACTTATTAATTGTCCTAATGGATAATGGAAGTAGATTGTACACTTTGACCGAGTAGTAGGCCAATCCTCTTTAAGTATCTAGTAACTATTGTATTTGTGGAAGGAGTTTATGGAAGGTAGAGAATAATATTTGTGTGCGTACAGTAACAGAGCTTTTACATAAAGTTGTTTTACAGATGTTACATTAAGATTTACGAATATACCGAGGATATTTGTACATAACCACTTAAGCTAGGGTTTCCTAGGACAGCGGTGCCCGTATTTTAACGGCCGTTAAGAACGGTGATGCGGTGGATAGCCGTCGTAACGTCGACTAGAGAATGGTTTCTTAGGGAAACGGTGTTAAATGGTGTTGATAACACCGTTTTCCTAGGAAACCACACTCTAGTCACCGTTACGACGGTTATCCACCGCATCACCGTTCACTACGGCCGTTAAAATACGGGCACCGCTGTCCTAAGAAACCCTAGCTTTACTGGATTTTCTTTTTCTACCGGTTTCGAGACGTACCCGCATTTTCGTAAGGTCACTAACATGCGAATCTCACTATACACCTTCAAGATAGTAGTAGTACAAAAAAATACAAACCTTCTGGTCCGAAAAGAAGTGCAAAAATAGAAAAATGTTTTCAAGCGTTGCCTAGTCCGTAAAAAAAAACAGTAATTGAAGAAGTACGGGTGTTCAAACATAGACAAAACGGTTAATTTTATACAGTATTTAAAATGGACACTTAAACTTCTTATGTTACACAAACATATTATAACTGTCAATTTATTATAGAAGCAAAAATTCATTAACAATTTCTTGTATACCCCCGAACAGGCCATGCCTTTGTAGGATTTTTTCGTTTACTACTTTTACTATTAATATGTAATTATCCTTTATTTTTTGAATAATCTGTTATTCCTCTTATGTATATTGTAAAAAAAAACAAAAAATTAAATAAAATAAAAAAAAACATTCAATGATAGGTAAAGCCCTGTAAATTTTACTTTACATACTTTTACCCCTAAACTGCTCCTCATCCCTGATGTTATAACGATAACTTCAACTTCTAACTATGCTTTTTGTGGCGCAACTAACTCTTAGACATGTGGTTTAAAAGGCTATTTTAAATGCGCTAGATGATTCATTGAAACCCCCAGGCGTAGCCGGATGAAAACCTAGTAGTAAATAAATAAAACATTCACGGTTGGGGAATAATTATTTAGTCTGTGGTAATTTATGACGTCACTACCCCCTCCCCGCTACTGATCGGAGGTTCCATGGCGGCAAAATAAATTGTGTTGGCCACTGGTTTTCCTAATAACGTATGGTTTTCCGTTAAACCATTAATCTAGTTTAATAGAGGCGGCCGAGTACTGGCGTAGACGGGCCGTCCAAGCGGCAAATGAGGAGTTGCTACAGTAATGTGTACTCTATTATACCGCGCAATAAGTACTATAATGGCGAGCGGGATACGACAGCCCCCGTCGATACAGCGAAAATTCACTTAATCGAACTGTAATTAGGTAACCGAGTTTAGAAATTATAACTACCACTGCACTTTAGTTCAACATATTACATTAATAATACAATTAAGTACGTTACAAATAAGAAAAAACCAATAAGCTGTTTTAAAATAATTTAACCAGCTAAAAGTAAGGTAAATATAATTAAAATAATACATTATTTATGTTTAAATCATATGTATTTTTGGCAATACTGTATATATATGTATATCACAAGTGCCCAAAAATCTATATTTTTTCGCTACAAAATGAATGACCAGAATCTGATACGAACATCGAATGTTAAGGATCTGGGTGCTAGATTTATGAACATCCTGACATTTCATGAACACATAGAGACAATCAGTGGTAATGTATTGAAGATGCTAGGATTTTTTCTGCGTACTGCCAGGGTTTTCGAAAATACCCGCGTACTGAGAACTCTTTACAACTCCTTGGTGCGAAGTAGACTCGAGAGTGGCTCGATGATTTGGAGGCCACGTGAACTGAAGTACTCTCTTATGAGAAAGAAAATCCAAAATGAGTTTCTGAGATATTTCTACATGTGAGAGTGCGGGTATCATCCTTCTCTCTACCCGACCGAGTTTTTTCAGGGTATGCTTGGCTACAACAGTTTAGAGACTAGAAGGAATGTGTATTTGACTACACATTTTTTCGATAATTCTGAGATTATGATGAGCATTGGTTTGTATGTTCCTGATAATTACCTAAGACAGCGTCAGCATAGATTGTTTCATATTCCGATATACAGGACCAGCCTGCCTATGGTTATGCCTATTGGAAGGGCTACCGCTATTCTGAACAACATCGCTCTGGAATCCGAAGGGGTTTTCCGAAGCAAGATTCTCCTACTACTTTGACATGAGTCTCTCGTGTATTTATTTATTTTTTATAATATGTACGTACTGAAAATATGTTTGTTATGTTTATGTTAAATTTAAATAAATGAATAGAATATATATACTAGGGTGATGAAGAAGGTGGAGATGTATTTTAATATTTTCATCTTATGTCATGTGTAGTGAGTGTCCCGACGAAGAGACGGGTACGTCTTGAAATCCGTAGACTAAGAAAGTCGGTAAGTGGTTATATACTAATATTTACTATCATTAGTTAAAATAATACAATTAATATTATAATTGTAATTATAAAATGAGACACTGATTTGAGTCTACTAAAAACGTTTTTTTGTTCATGTTCTACAAGCATGTGTGCATTATTTTTCAACCTACCTCGTACATAACTATATGTAAAGACCATCTGTTTACTCAATCTTTACAATAGTTTAAAAATGCCCCAAAAGGGTGAAACAGATATCTGATTTTTTGTTTTTGTGTTTAAAAAAAAAAACTGTTTTAGTTGACTCAAATCAGTGTTTGATTTTGGTATTAAAATTATAATATTAACTATATGATTATAATAATATTTATCTTATTTCAAATTTGTCAAATAATTTTTTAAAAGTACTTAGTGTATTTTTGTAACCGACTTAATTGACTCAAATCAGTGTTGTATTTTAATATAATGGAGTTCTAAAAAATGAACACCAAGTAAATGAATCGTTAATATTATTGTATTGTTCTTTCTTGTTTAATTGTAATTAATTCATGTAAAAATTTGAGACTAGTTAAACTGTACTTATCTGCTTTCCTTCTACATGTTATTATGATTTTATTTTTAAAACTAATTTTTTGTATTATTTTTCATTATTATGGCTTAACATGGGCACTAAAGCACACAAGTCTAAAAAGCCAGAAGTTCATGAATATGTAACGAGTGTAGTTTTGAATGAATAAATACATTAAACGAAATTAAAGACGTTGCCAGGGCTCTGATACTGTAGAGGTCGCTATTTTTTCCAGGCTGACAGCTCATATCGAATACTTTTCTGTAAATCCCTAAAGTTCTTTTACATGCTTTTTTCTTACTGTTGTAAAATTAGCGAGAAATCAATAAAAATAGGAAAGTATCATCATCGCGTATCATTTAATAATCATGACCTTTATAATTATAAACAATTTTAATTAACAAATCTTAAATCAGGATTATCTGCCCAATGAGATTATCTCAATAGTGGTAACCCCGACGTGATTCCTATACTCAACTAAAAATATAATTTAATATGTACTTATGACAGTAATGTATTTGACTTTTTAAGATTATGTTGTTTACCACCATATTTATCTGCATATATAGGGGAGACCGAGGCTAGTCGACACACTTTTATTTTTATAGTTTTTAATTTTAATTTTTTTTTTTTTATTTCAAATGTCATGTAACAACAACATTAACCTTACACATGCTATTTGAAAAAACTCATTTGAATCACTGTGTGGTTAAATGGAATCAGAAAATGATCGCCTAATAATCACGGTTTCTTTTCTTTATTTTTTTGTTTGAAATTTGCGCCTGTCAATATGTCATGTTATCCTATGTTATTTTACATTTTATCCATAGTCTCTATGAGCAAAGTAGGTATCAAAAGCTTTTTTAAAATCCAAGATTACTTCTGTGATTACAGTGTCTGCGTCCACGTTTGTTAATATGTAATTGATTAAATTCACAAAAGCGATCCCTGTTCTTTTTTTCCTGAAAGCCGTGTGAGTTGAGTAATAGTATATTAAGACTTTTTATATTTTTTATATTACGGTTATTATTATTTTGTGTATCTTTCTAAGTGATCTAATTAGACTACCAAAATATGTGAGGTATTTTTTTTTTTGCTTACGTGTAAATGTTAACTTGAAGATAACAAAAGCGTGGAAATAATATTTAAAGTGGTTGCCAAAATATTAATTAATTTAGTGCAATTTGAAACACCGTCCTGGTTACATCCCAGAAACAAGCATGTTAAACAGTGTTTCGTACATGTGTTAAAGCCACTAAATGTTTATTGTACAGCGGATTTCAATATGTTATGACCACTTTTAAAATATTCCTCATGTGTCAACTGACCCCACTTCCGGAGCTAGTTGACACATATCGTGGAATTAGTAGACACGGGCAATAAAATAGTGGTAGTTATTGGTTATCGGTATTTTTTATTTTTAATAACTTATAAATTATAATTAATGAGGAAACAAACAAAATTACTGTCTAAAACAGAATTACTGTAGGAAAAATCATCATCGGAATTGCAGTTTACGCAGTCGTAAAAAGCTATGTTAACGTCAATGCAATATTTTTTCTATCAAAGAATTAAAAAAATATATTTTTAGTGCTCCGACGTTTGGGAAGGTCAATTTTCTGACTGAATAAAAAAATGAGTGTAATGTAACCGTCGTTATTTAAAAAGTGTTGACTTTGTTAATTTATTTGAGAAAAAAAATATAATTCCTGCCTTGCATTGAAGAAATCAAAATGATTAAATTTCATTGACGAATTTGAAAGATCTTCCAGTGGCATCTCACTTTTTTTCTTCTAAACCTAATAAATTGAATTGAAGAAATATGGATGTTCAAATATGGGCAGAATGGTGAAGGTTACACAGTGTGTAAAGCTGCCACTTAAACCAGCTATTGACAGTTCATAAGCCCTGTAGATGCCTAGACTGTAGATGCCCCTGTAGATGCCCCTGTAGATGCCCTGTAGATGCCCCTGTAGATACCCCTGTAGATGCCTTGACTTCTATATTACCTTCCCTTAAATGTACTTCATCTCTGTTGTAATATGTTTTTTTACATTTTTTTTTGCACCACAACAGGCCAGGAGGCCTAATTACAGTGGTGAATTACATCACAGAGCACCCAGGCTTGAGAAAAATCACTTTTTTTTTTTTTTAATTTTTGTGTTCTCACCGGGAATCGAACCCGGAACCTTCCGTGCGTGAGTCAAACGTCTTGACCCCTACACCACGGAGGCCGCCAATGTTACCTAATAAAGAGTGTTTAGAAGAATAGACACACCGCACTGAGGTTTTAAAGTCAGTTCTAGCGGGATATCGGGTTATTTATTCACTATTTTGAATTCCAATTATTTCTTACATAATAATATCTTAAAACATAAATAGAGCATCATAAACCAAGTCAATTACTCATATGGCAACAATGTTAACGCGATGCGATGTTGCCAAAGTTGCTAATTAAGGCACCAAACAATTTTCATTGTTTTAATAGCGTTTGCATTCCCAAGTTGACAACACTTTTTTAGCAAAGCGTTAGCATTATTGTTTGATTTTACATTATGGATATTTTGATTAAAGGTATGTTATTAATAATTCACTTTATTATGTTATTTTGCTTTATTATTTCACGGGTTTAAGGGGAAATAACTAAACAGTGAATTATCGGGTTATAAAAGTTTCTAATTTGAGTTTGTGAAGGCCTACAAAAATATCCCCGAGACACCCGATCGATATTTTTTTTTGTTTTATTGAGTGATATATATTTTATAAAATCCATAAGAAGTTAGTTGCCAGAAATTGCCTATTTAGAATGTATGTTACTTTTTATTTCAGATTGCTAAATTTCTCGAAGAATCTGGTTTGACATTTGGCAAAGGGAAAATAATAAAACTAAAGAAAAAAATGTTTTAGCTCATATTTTTCAATAATTTCAATAATGATTTCTAAAGAGATTCCACATATTTCAGAAGAACCATTAATTTCTGGAAATACCAGCAGGAAGAAATCTTTTGGTAATTGTACGAAAAAAACTAAGCAAACAATAGTAAAGCCTATACTTGAGTCGGTGTCTGGTAACGAGTTAATGTGCGCTGCACAAATTAGTTTAAGATTTGCGGGAAGAAGGGATGCTGCAAAAATGATTAAGGAGATTACGTTTTCTCCAAAGAGAACTAGAATAAAAAAAGCATATAGAAACTCTCCTAGGTCGGCTAAAATGTACTCGCCTTAAAAAGCACTAGCTTTATTTGTTGACGCAAAACTTACTAAACGACAGTATATGCTCATTCAATCAAAAAAACTGCTTTCGCAGTTTGGCGGAAATTAAAAAAATTGTTTAGAAGAATGCTTTTGTGAAAAAAATTTCAATAAAAAAAAAATCAGAAGCCAACGCAAGAAATTCACACTTATTTAATAAAACCAGTATTTCATACAATAAAATTGCAGTTTCTGTATTTTTTAATTTTTCAAACCATTAATTACCATTATATTGCATATTTGAGAAAATTTCCCGTCAGAATTGAATTTGGGACCTCTGTGCACCGTGTCAACAAACCCCATACTTGATGTGATGAATAACCACAATCGCCATTTTTATATTTAATAAAACACCATTACAAATACAAATACAACTAACTTAAACAGTGTATAGAATCACAAATAAATTAATGATTCTGATAGTGATATGTATAATATACAAACAATTAATTATTGATTTTATTTAATCGTAAATGCCATACAAAATATTGACTTACATCCTCAAAATATGAAAAATCTTGGGTAAATTCGAAAACCCGACGTTATCCTGAAAATAACGCATGACTTCTGACGCAAGATCTATGTGGACGCATAGAGTGCGAGCACTTAGGTTCGAATAATTTACTTCGTGTCTGCATACCAATAGGGACGAGGTTGTCAATTTTTTTAAAGATCGAGATTAGCAATTAGCAAAAATCGACATATTTGCTTTCCTTTCATACTTTTACTTCTACTTTTACTTGCTTTTTATATATATTGATATTTTAATGTTTTTTCATTGTGTATTTTTGTTTAATTTAATTTAGTTCTTACTCTTACAGGCATATTGTTTATTACTTTCATTTATTACTATTGTATAGAGTGAGTTTCTAGAAACCTTATCTCAATTATCATTTTAATTTTGTTTTCAAATATATGAGGGCATTGGAAGCAAAAATAGCAAACTCCCGTTTTGGTGTTGCAAACGCGCAAACTGCTACACTAATGCCAAAGAGAATCTCTATTTTTGCTGAACTTAAACTTTAAGATACTAATAAATTAGCTTTAATAGAAACACGAATTCAAAAAACTATCTTAATATTTTTAAGGCGCGGCCATTTTGAAAATTTGAACATCAAGCCTGTCATTGATCGAATAAAATAGTTGATGGATGTTGTTGTTTGCTTCCAAACGCTATTTTCAAACTATCAGAAGTATGATTTTAAAATTCGTCTGCAACTCATGACATCATAACCAAAAAAAATTTTTTTTTGGAGGTTACTATCTTTACTTCTAATGCCCTCATATATTCTTGTTCTATTGACTTCAATGACACTATTATTTTTTTATTTTTTTCAATGCTAATGTATTTTACTAATACTTTGTTGATTTTAATGATACTCGTATTTTGTATATTTTAAAATGTATGAATCTTAATTTGTATAATTAATATTTTAATATTTTTTTCTGATTATCTTTTTGGCATTGCATTTCTTGGGTTTTATTATTAATTACGTATACCTTGTTTTTTTCTGGATTGTTATTCGATTGCGTCACATATCATTATATTTATCTAATTAATTTTACTATGTATTTTTTATCGTGGATTATTATGGCTTGATATGGACATAGCCTCAAAAGCCTTAATAAGTTCATCATATTAAACAAGTGTAATTTTGAATGAATAAATAAATAAATACCCCGCGTGTCAAATAACCTCGGTCTCCTTGACAAGGTAGAATACTCCATTACCTCGATGTCCCTTCGGACGCATCCTCTAGAAAGCTGTTCCATCAGTTTTTGAGGAACAATCTACTTATAATCCATTTCACGGCAGACGCTTCTGATCGAAAATTATTTGTACTCTTAGAATAAACCCCGCGGTCCTCAATACTCTATACATTTAACCCTCCGCTGGTCGCTAGTTTAAAAGCACAAAGATGATCGTTATGGATCTGTAAGATTTATTTTACTGAATCAATAAAACGTATTTTAAAGACAATATTTTAGTTTCTCCAAATTTTTGTAGACAAGGACTGAATTCAACTCCCGGGGAGCTGTTAATATTAACCTCTTAGGGCGTTTTCCCGCCCCACATGTGGGGAGGGAAAAATCCTGCTCAAAAGGCGAATAGCCCTGCGGTTTGGACCAAGTACCTACTTATTTCTTTATAAAACCCAGATACTGTTTAAAATTTGATTACTTTTGACATCTATGAACGACTTGACAAAGAAAAATAAATTGTTTTTAAAATAATTATTTTACCGACTGAGTTACAGCCATTTTAAAATCTCAATAATATCTTACTACTGAAGAGGTTAACATATTACAACAGAGATGAAGAACATTTTATAGAAGAGAAAATATAAGTTCTAATAAGCTGGTCCAAGAAAAAATATAAAAATTGAAAAATATTTTCAGGCGTTGCCGAGTATGTGGGTGAAATAATTCAATTAGATGAATCTCACCCGCATCAACAAAGGTTTCAGCTCTTTTACTTCACAAGCGTCAACAGATGGAAGGATCGAGGGAACAAAGATGTTCAAATATGGGCATAATGGTAAATGTCATAAACCCTGTACATGACTAAACTTCTATGTTCTCTTCTCTAAAATATTATTTAAATCTGTTGTAATATTTTAATATAATCAGCTCTCTTGGGAGTTGAATCCAGTCCTTGAGTAAAAAAATTTAACAAACTAAAAACATTGTTTATAGAAAAGTATTAAGAAAAAAATATCCCATGAAAGGCCACGTTGAATCTCTGAGATCCCGTGAAATGTTTTATATGTAAATTCTTAAGTATTTTTTTTTGTATTTAGATTCCACTAATACGACAACTCGTAAACATTTACAAAAGATATAAGCTTTGACAAAATTTACAGAGGGTTAATTAATATAAATATGAGAGGGTTAATTAATATAAATGACAATAACGTTTTTATATGAAAAACAGCTCAAAGAATTTGCAAGAATACATTTATAATGCTTCGCAACAATTTCTATAGAAAATTTTAAAAAATATATTTCCATTCACTGCATTATTTGGTTTACAGATATTTGGCACCGACATTGTCAGACTGTTAGGGCCTGAACAAATTATTAACATGCGAAAGCAGGGGTACTTTTCCTCTAACATAAAATTTGTTTCTCTAGTGAAGATTATACATAAAGTGGAAAAAACTAAATATTGTATATTTGCTGTCATAAACAATAATATTATATGATATGGCTATAATGTATTCCGAACTGTGAAACTCCGTGCCGAGGTACACATTTTACAAGATTAATTTGCTTGTAGAAATGTGATAGCTGTGATTTTGCAGACCTCACATAATATATATTTGTAAATAAATTCAAAGTTCATAGGTATTTTTTCGTTTTATTTTTAAATCCCGAGATTTATGTAGTTTAGTCTTCTCAAGATGAACGGAACAGTAAATTTCAGCGGAACATTTTCGTATGCTTTAAAGATAAGGGTGTCTTGTTGTCTGCTTGGGATAAACCGACCTAGACCGAGATTAGAACCCTGGATTAGTCTTACAAGAACAAGAGTGAATTACTCCACTGGACTTTTTAATCAAAATTCAGGAGGTGCTTTGGCAAACAAAGCAATTTTCGAAAAAATAATTACTTGAAAATACATAATCTTTTTAGGCTTCCTAGTTGGAGCAAATGGTATCCACAAAGACTCTCTAGGTATCTCTATAAGCTGCCAGCTCCTGCGCATCTTATCAGGTCAGGTTTGCGTTCCGTAGTTCTGCCGACGAGCAGTCAGCAGCCGACGTCCAGGAGATCAAAAACCTGATGGCTTGTAAAGTGGGCAAGTGTGGTTAAGGCTTTCAGGAGGCGTCTGCAATATATGGACCAGTCAACCGTATCAAAATTTGCTGCGACCTTATTTCTTCATTTTCCATAAAAGCAATCCATTGCACACCCTGGATTCTTCTAAGACAACCATTTCAAAAATTTAGTACGCGTTAGGTATACAAAAACAGTAAGGATAAAGCATTCAAAATTATAAACAGGCGGCCCTCGACTTTCACACATTCTACTTTCGCACATTTTTTAAAATTACATTTTTTACAAATTTTTGCCGGTACTGCAAACATTGTTTGCTTGTATTTAGTTTTTCCTGCGGTCAAATAGTAATATCTATAGTTAAACTTTATATAATATAATAATAGTAATGGATACCAAGAAAACTGACGGTAAATGTGTTCATGCATTAAGAGAAATTTGCAAGAACTATAATATATTTTACTATGGAATAGAATAAACAATATTGGAGACTCGTGGGCTTAAATCAAAGAGTCAACAATGAAAGGTTCGTAACACGATTGAGAAAGATAAATCATGTTATAGAACTATTCATCAAGAAAAAAATGGTGCTATTTAACAGGCGCGTGCGGTAAATATTATCAGTAGAGATGCTGATAAAAAAAAATCATGTTTTTACATTTAGTATGTGTGATTAGTAGATATAGGTAGATTTCTAATTAAAATAATTATTAAATAATAATTAATAATTATTATATTATAAAATCACTTTTGTAAAGTGCGCTTGAGATTGTATTATTGTACTATGAAAATGATCCTATGTGAGTTTTCCATTATAAAAATAATAATAATTAATTATTTATCATATATAAACTAACGTAGTACATAAGCAGGCGCGTCTAGCGGTGAAGCTGTAAACATTTGGACAGTACATTTGTAAAACTCCAGACTTTCTAAAATTTTGGTTAAATTTCAACAAGCTTAATGCTACTTTACCCTATTTATTTATTTTAAAGAAACAAACAGTCGAAAATGATAAAATAACTTTTTTCTTTAAAACACAGTTTAAAGACAGACCAGCAAAGTTTCTAAATAAAAATCATACATATTATTAAATTGTGTTACAACAAAAGGATGTGTTTATGTGTATTTGTATGAGAGTAAGTGTAGATGTGTGTTTATTTGTATAAGGGTGGGAGTAAGTGTTCAAGAGTGTGCATCATTAAATAATAAGTGGAATCGTATCACATCCAGAAATAATAAGTCTTAATTTATTTTTAAATAAATTAAGGGGTATGTAAAATATATCAATAGATGAAAAAAAAAAACATTATGGTTAGAGCAAGAACGATAGAGGAAAGAGTGTTGTGCATAGTTCGTGCTACAGACTGGCAGATGGAATAAATACGTTATAAGAGTCGTTTTTTCTTTGCATTACTCATGTTGGGTGCTCTTATCTCCGAATCTCGTAGAACAATACGGCTACGTTATGATTTTTAATGCGCTTGCGCGGAAATTCGAACATTTGTAATAAGACTGGACTCAAAATGAAGAGCAGTATGCAGATTCCAGCGTACCAAACAAAATACTCTTAACTCTCAAGGCCAAGGAACCTTGATATATGAAATACGCATACGTATGTATTTAATTAACTCTCCACAAATTTATCAGGAACGTATCTTAAAGCACTTAAAAACGCCTCATTTCCCGATAAATAAATATGTTCAATGAATAATTTTATTTATTTATTTAAATCTTAAAGTAGGGCACACATATCATACATATTGTTATGTGTGTTCTAATAATAACATTGCAAATATATTTACTTTATAAATTGTTTATCACATATGTCTTGACCATTATTTTAAATTTTGATATGTTTTTTTCTTCATAAATATTTTTTTCCATTTCGTAATACTTTTTAATTGCTTTAAATAAAATTGAATTTTGTGACTTTGCCTTTTTCCTAAATGGAAGTCTAATTTTGTTCTTTTCTCTAGTATTGTGATCGTGTTCATGCTGGTTCCGATCAATTTTTTTCCAAAATTCTGTTTTTTTATTAGAGTTTATAATTTTATGAACAAATATCATTGTATTGTAAAATATTCTTTGTTTATATGTTAATAATTTCATTTCATTTACCATCGACTTTACCCTCGTATATCTGTTTTTTTTGATAAATAAATGTTTCAACGTGACGACATACGGACTAGAAACAATGTCTGTGACAAAAAAATTAGGCTGAAAGTAAAATGCACGTCTATTGGTTTGTGTCTAAGAAACAAAAAAAGAAATGAAGAAGTTAAAAGCTGAACCGGAGTCGTAGATAACATGGATCGTGCAGAAAAATTAAAATGGCAGTGGGCAGGACACTCAGCGAGGCAAACTGAGGGCATAAAAAAGATGGCTCAATGACATTCCCAGGATATGCATGATAAAAGCGGGTGGCTGAAAGAAATGGGAACGTTTGGAAGAGGCCTTTATCCAAGAGAACATGGCTGAAGAAGAAGTAGAAAGAGAAGAATAAATATTATTGAATACAATTTTTGATGATTTTTTCAAATCCCTTTCGAACATTCAACATTCGCACACATTTTTAAGAACCCATAGGGATATTTAAGTTTTTTTTGTTTAATTTAGAATTAATAAGGGTCTATGAAATACTTTAGTCGGCCTCGTGGTGTAATGGTCAGCGCATTTGCCTACTTCGCAAGAGGCCTCGGGTTTAATTCCCGACATGGACGATGTGAAATATTATTTATTTATTTCTTTCTTTCTTTATTTTTACACCACAACAGGCCATGAGGCCCAGTTACAGTGGTGAATTACATCACAGAATACCCAGGCTTGAGAATAATCACATTTTAATTTTTGTGTTCTCACCGGGAATCGAACTCGGAACCTTTTGTGTGTCAGTCAAGCGTCTTGACCACTGCACCACGGAGGCCGCCATTTAAAAGGGTGTTTTTACACTAGAATATTTCATTATCCTTAAACTGGTACCTGAAGCTTAAGACCGGTAGGGACCTTCATGTAAGAAAAAATATCAAGACTCGCTGCGATCAGTGTACCAACGCAGTGCCCTATGCACCATTAGGTGCGGAAAGGGAATGATGATGATGAAATACTGTCGAGTAAAGAATTATTGTTTTTACTTATCAGTAACATAAAAATTATTCCTATGTTACTAATAAAAAATATTTTGAATTTATGCCAAAACGGTGTATTACGTTGGCCACGCCCCTTATACATCACTATTCGGTTATATTTTGAACTTTATTTGTAACCATTTAAATTAAAATAGAACTTCTTCACGATTCTTGACATTACAACTATCAAGGCCGTAAAAGGCGCCGTGGCGTAGTTGGTGATACAGCTTACTGTGAAACTAGCGTCGCGGGTTCGATTCCCACCAGTTGCTAGAAAAAAATCCTAGAAAGATTTTTTCTCAATTGGTCTGGGTTTTGTAGTATATTTTTAATAACTTCCTTCCATATCCTATTTCCCACCTGCTGACAAGCCTCTAAAGAAGAGGCTTAGCAAGTTATTCCTTTTTTCAAAAAAAAAAAACCTGTCGCGCTTTTGTAAATACATATTTTGTAACAATTCACATTCAAAATGGTCCATGAAAACATTTCTTTACAATATCCACAGTGATTTTAAAATACAATTAAATTTTCTAAATATATTTCACATATTTTTTATATGTATTCGTAGTACGTGATATTTCCTTATTACGTGCAAAAGTTAAGGGTTTACTGTATTAGTAAAGAAAGGGATAAAACACCGGTTATTCCAAATGCGTTGATTTAGGTATCACCCGCATTTTCTTTCTGTAATAAATTACAATGAATTTCTGCCAAGAACCAAAAATTTTCACCAACGAACTTGGATGTTTTAAATGATAAATTGCCATGGCGTTTGACCAACCTAAATCTAACAACATCTGCGACTACATTGTAATATTACCAACAATATGACCAACAAACCAAGCTTATCTGAGACGATTTAAACAGCCCCACATTAGTGCAAACACGCTGTATGTAGATTGTAGGTTCACCTGTACATAAATTAGCCAGAGTATCTTGCGACACAGGTTGTTTACCGTTTGGTGTATGGACTGTGCCACCACGTCTACTGTAGGTACAGAATATTACGTACGCTAAAACCGAACAATCGTTTTAACTACGTGCAACATTCAAATGTCTGTTTTAGGCGTCATTTATTTATTTATGGCTAGAATCAATTTTACAATCGTTGCAATTGAATGGAACGCATACATAAATTGAATGTACTTATATAGACGAAAGCAGTCCGAAAATTAAAAAAAAAAAATAGATATTGATAGTATCAGATGCAGTAAGGACGATTCTATGTTCTGCTAAAACAACCAGGCCGCTTTTTTACAAAAAAACTGTAAAAATAACTTTCCGAAAATTGTGTTTATCACAATTTTTTTTTTTAAATTAAGAAAATAAATATTAGATGATAACCATTAACTTATAGGGTATATCTGATAAACAATGTAGTAAAAAATGTTATACAACTAAATATAATTACTTTTCCAGCGGCAAATTACGCCTCTTGAAATTTAGACAAAACTTAGGTACATTGGTACTCATAGTATTTAAGTGAAATTTAATTCAATGATTTAAAGATAATAAATTGAACAGAAACGTTATTAGATAATATAACACTGCTCCACAAACTTATAGGTTATGTAACGTTTTTGTTATTTTATTGTGTTTTATAATATAAATAGTACAGGTATACATTCGACATGTTTAAATTTTTATTATTTATATTTTTCTATTATTATTTTGTACATTGTTTTGATTATTTTGTATATTGTTTTAATATGTTAATATCGGTTATCATACGTATTATTATATAACTTTTCTGCATTACATTTTTCGACATGTATACATATTTATTATTTATGTTTTTCTATTATAATTTTTATTATTTATATTTTTCTATTATTATTTTTTATATTATTTTGAATATTTTGTATATTGTTTTAATATGTTAATAAATATTTTGATTTGTATATCGAAGTGTCCAGATAAGTCACTACAAATACACTTCGATATACAAAAGTCCCGATAAGAAAATTTTCTAACAAGTCGGGACATAAAAAACATATAATTGTGTCTATGATAAAATTATGTATTTTGTGCATTCAATAAAATAAATAAAAATAAAACAAAACATAAATAAAATGTTAACATAAATGCGAAGTTTTAAAATCTGTTTTAACAATTTGTAATTTCTCTCTATATATTGAGTCTTCTTTGTATATTCTCACGAGTAAAAAAATACAAAAAAATAATTGTTAAGTGTCCTCGGCACGGGTAACCCCAGTGAAGTCACATAGTTTTTACAGTGTATTATTGTTTATAATGTTTTTAAAAAAATAATAAGTAAACAAATAAAAACTATTAAAAACCTGATTTTTTGAATAACATAAATTTTGTGGTATTTTGCTTTAGTTATGGATGAAATAATGAAAACGCAGTGTATAAGGTGGCCAGTTAAACCAGCCATAAAGCCAGTTAAACCAGCCATAAGGTCAAAGGCCTTAATTAATTAAGTAAATATAATTTAATTTTGATAATTTTAATTGTTAATTTAATTTAAATACGTATTTTATACTTTATATTTTATTATTAATTCGTACAATCTTTGCAATTTTATTTAATTTTTTACAGTAATTTAAATTCAATTTAATAATTTATTTTGCTCATTTTATATAAATATGTATTTAGTCAGTGTTAACATGTAATTGGTGAAAAATAAGTAGTGTCTATTTTTTTTTATTGTTTCAATATTTATGTGTTTTACGTATTATTTTTTCATTGTTTGTAAACCAAATTAATAAATGCCTAGACTTCCATCTTCCCTTCTTAAAAATGTTTTCCCTCTGTTGCAACAAATTGAGACATGAATAATAACCATTTGCAAAAATTTTTATCGTCGAAATAGTTCGAACACTTTTTAGTGAAACGATATTTTTTGTGTTTTACAAAAAAAAAACTATTTTGGTTGTAAATATTTATTTTCTAGAGAGCGTTTTGACGAAAAATTTTAATATTCATATGAATTATTTGACGGCATAACAGTATTGGGTGCAAAAGGTGTACTTATGATAGAGAAAAGAGCTCTTTGTTAAAAAAAAACAAATATTTTTTTTCAAAAAAAAATTGTTCACTCAAAAGACGCTAAAAGTTTGTTAAGTAGAAGACTAATACCCGTATGCAGATACAAAACTTAAGGTGAGGAAAGTAAATTCTGATTTCAAATGCAGAGAATAACCCGAAGGTGAAGACAATAGAATGTACTCTCCTCACATTAAGGTTTGTCTATATACCCGTATGCAGAGACAAAACTTAAGGTGAGGAAAGTACATTCTAATTTCAAATGCAGAGAATAACCCGAAGGTGAAGACAATAGAATGTACTCTCCTCACCTTAAGGTTTGTCTCTGCATACGGGTATAAAACACTCTCTTTTCATTGTGCCGATAATAAGATATGTAATAACAATTTGTAAACATTAGAATTGATCGGTGATATGAAGTTGGCTACCAATCTGTAGAAATATGTAACAATCTTAAAGGCCTAAGGCTCAAAGCCCACAGATCTTTTATTTCCACCAGAAGTGCTTGTTAGAGTCCCAGGCCTCAATTAAAATAAATTTACATAGTTAACTTCAATAATTGTCTTCGAAGTAAAATACATTTTTCTGTACGAAAACGTAAACACGTTCGTACAAAAATTTTGGGTTTCTTCGTCAGTAACCTATAATTGACACATTTTTTTTAGAGAAACATATTTTGAACATATATAATTATGTTTAATCCAAATAATTTTAGTATCATTTCCGGCGTCTAATGAATATTGAATGTTTTGTTATTACTTGCTGGTAAAAAGTTTTAATGTTGATTGTTATGATCTAAAAGCATCAATAAATATAGAATCATTTGACCCCTAATAAACAATTTATGGATTGTTAAATCTGCGCGATCAAGGTCAAATATTATTGTTTTAGTCATTGTTAATCATTTTATTGCTTGATAGTTTATTAAGTCAGCAAAGTCAGCTTTATAAATTGACATATTACAACAGAGATGAAGAACATTTTAGAGACGGTAATATGGAAGTCTAGGTATCTAAAGGACTTATGTCCTGTCATTAGCTGGTTTAAGTGGCCACTTTACACACTGTGTAACCATTTCTTATATATAATAATTTAACATGACATTGGCAAAAGCATCAAATTTTTTATGCAACGCCATTTTATTAAAAAAAAAAAAAAAAACATTTACCATTCCGTCCATTTTTAGACATCTTTATTCGACAATATTTTGAGTTTGTCCAAATTTTTAAAGACAAGGACTGGATTCAACTCTCCGGGGGACTGTTAATATAAACACATTACAACAGAGATGAAGAACATTTTAGAGAAGGTAATATAGAAGTCTAGTCATCTATAGGGTTTATGACCTGTCATTGGCTGATTTAAGTAGCCACTGTACACGCTGTGTAACATTCACCATTCTGCCCATATTTGAACATCTATATTCCTTTAATTCTTTCATATGTTGATGTTTGTGAAGTTAAAAAGCTGAATCCTTTATTTATGCGGGTGGGATTCATCAAATTGAATTATTACACCTTCATACTAGGCAGCGCCTGAAAATTATATTTTTTTCTAATTTCTATACGTTTTCGTGGACCAGGTGAATCTATCAACAATATTTTGAGTTGAATTTGGACAAATTCAATAAGATGAATGATTAAAAAAATTCACTAAATAATTCAATTAGATGAATCTTACTCGCAAAACTAAAGATTTCAGCTATTTAACTTTACAGACATCAACAGATAAAAGAGTTGAAGGAATATAGACGTTCAAATATGGGCAGAATGGTGAATGTTACACAGTTTGTAAAGTGGCAACTTAAACCAGCCAGTGACATGTCATAAGCCCTGTAGATGCCTAGACTTCTATATTTTTTTAAATTTAGTTTTTTTTATTGATAATTTTCATAAAAAGTACATGTTTTTGTAAAATTCTAAACATATCTACTTTTACACATCTAGTAAATGTTATCACTGTAACTCTCCAAAAAAAGAGACTAACTCTTGTGCTTAGAGAGTGACTTAAACTGTATTAGTTGTTTATTTATAGGAGTTCACATAGTTTTAAATACGAGTACATGAAAAAAAAAAAAAAAAATAGGATATATAAAGAAAAAACATAAAACAATAATACATTCATATTAATGAAAATTTAATGTTGTTTTTACACGTGTTCAAAAAATTGCTTTAGATTAACTTTAAATTTATTTATTGATATATATTTTAATAGTTTTTAGTTCATTGGGAAGATTATTATAATTTTTTACACCTTTGAAGACAAAGCTATTTTGACCATGACTTGTATGGAATTTAGAAATTTTAATATTATGTTCGTATCTGAGTGCCTTATTCATGTCTAATTCTTTTAATTTTTCTTCTTTATATTATATTACTATCTCTAAAATGTTCTCCATCTCTGTTGTAATATGTTGATCTTAAATATTAGTTTATGTGTTGAGTTTGACAAACCTTTGTAGATTAATTCTGAACTTTGTATGCTTTAAATGCTGAATACGCATAATAATTAATGGCTCTCCCAGATTGCGAAATAACAAAAATAGTTTTCGTTATTACAGACCGTCTTCTTTTGTCAGAATTAAGTCTCGTGTATAATTAGGGTTTTTAAGATAATTCAATCAACATTGATCCATCAATTACGTCACTATGTTAACAAAATATAAACATGAATGAATTTAGAAGGGAATTACTTATTTTATTCCCGCTGGCTTCATGCTTCTCTAATTCATCTTCGCCCGAGCTAAAACTGATGTGGGAAAACCGGTAGAAGCTCGAATGTGTCGAGTCATGGCCCGTACACAGATGTCTGGAATGGTTGGAAAATTGGTAAAAAGTGGATGAAATGTGGTGAAGGAATCCGTGAGAGAAGTAGCAGAGGGTAAGGGGTGTTAATATTGCGAAGAAATTGGATTAATATCAAGTTTCCTTCGAGTTAACTTCATAATTTTTCTCGATTTTCCCACACACGTATATTTATATAATGTTACTGTTTGTAAATTGATTAATGTTAAGGTGTTAACATGTTACCTAGTAAAAGTAAATGTTTTTTTTTTAAATACTTGTTTTAAGTAGGTATTTATTGACGTAAAATGAATAAGGAAAATTTTGTAACGGGGCATTTAATTTAATAAGTAAAAAAAAACTTT
This sequence comes from Micrasema longulum, assembly GCF_059751315.1. Lineage (NCBI taxonomy): Eukaryota > Metazoa > Arthropoda > Insecta > Trichoptera > Brachycentridae > Micrasema > Micrasema longulum. The sequence goes on from NW_028277267.1 coordinate 187,140, forward strand.
GAATGAAAAATTTGACCAACGTAATTTTAAGGTTCATATTTGAGGCACTAGTTTTACGGTTATTTATTTTTAATTTGAATTAAAGCAAATACAACAATGTTTGAGTATGTTTAAATGCTTACAGATTGTCTGGATTTCCTCCTATAAGGAGTTATTCGTTTTTAAATTTATTTCAACAGAGAGGGAAAACATTTTTGAAAAGGGAATATGGAAGTCTAGGCATTTACAGGGCTTACGACCTGTCATTGGCTGGTTTAAGTGGCCACTTTACACACTGTATAACATTCGCCATTCTGCCCATGTTTGAACATCCACATTTCCTCAACTCTTCCATCTGTTGACTTTTGTGAAGTAAAATAGCTGAAACCTTTATCACGTGGGGTTCAGCCGGATAAATCTCACCCGGGTTGTGTACTTGTGGCTAGTGTCTCGGACTCACTGACCAAAGTTCCGTGGTTTGAATCCAACTTTACCCCAACTTGATTCCATTTTCTAAAAGTGAGTTATTGAAAATGGCCCTCAAAATTAAATATTTGGGTAAATCATAAGAACGCATATATTTCTTTTTTCATTAAAAAAATATTCATTTTCTACTTCTCCCTAAAGCTTACCTACTTAAACAATGAAGACAGATTCTGTCCAATGTTTTTTTTTTCATCTATATTTTACCATCAAAAATAAAATCTGAATTAAACAAATAATAATGTAGGAGATGGTCAAAAAAAAAAAACATTAAATCTAAAATATACTCGAGTATAAAACCGTGGTATGGGCAAATAGTGGAGTTTAGAGATATCGTAGTTCGAAGATTTTTGCTGGAAAAACTGGGTTTTTTTAATGTTTAAAAAATAAATAAACATGTTAATATTTTCAATTATACTCACTTTCGTTTTACACTTTCAAACTTGTGATAAATGTGATTGTTTTTCGTTAAATACTAAAAAATGGAACATTTGTGCCAGGGGCGAATATTTGACATTCGATAATTATGTTTTAGAGTATCCGTGTTTATGGGAAAATAAATAAAATATTTGTTATTTATTATAAATTACCATTATGATTTATATCTTCAAAAAAAAAACATCTATGAAGTGCGCCCAGCGCCCAACCCATTCTTAGTGAACGATAAAACCTAGCGTCAGCTTATTTTTCCATACAAAAAAATATAATTTATTTTGTATAATAGACTGATTTTCCTCATTTTCTCACTTCTCCAACACTGCTCAAATATGGTATGTAGAAACAAAATTTATTCGTGAAACAATATATTGCTTGTGGCATATAAATGTGGCAATATATTATCTATAAAGCTGTAATCCTCATAATTTTTTTAAAAAGTGCTTATTGCTATTTAAAATATTTCAATTTTATTGAGAATATGAAAGAAATACGTAATGTTATCTAGGCTGACATATTATTATCGAGTCATTAATCAAAAAAATACTGAGCAGTACATTTTGCCCTTTTTTTAGCCAAGTCATGAAAATTGGAAAATCGTGTTCAATTTTCTCAGATTTCTCAAGCGATTCTTTTTCTTATGAGAAAATTATTTATCGTATTAATAATGCGAAATTGCATTTTTAAAGTTTTTTTTGCACAAACATTATCATTTTATGATGAATATTTGAAATGTATTATACAATTTTTTAACGATTTAAAAAAAATATATATCAGCCATTTTAAGTTATCACTCTACATATTTTACATATCCTCTTGTTTAAGCATTCGTATTGAAGATACATCATGTGTTAAACATTATTTGTGTGGTTGAAATACTGTACAATTGTTATTTATTAGAATGATTAACAAATTAAAACAGGGATAGAGATTACCTTGAAGAAGGGAATATAGATGTCTGGGCATTTATTTACAGGGCTTATGACCTGTCAATGGTTAGTTTAAGTGGCCATTTTACATGGTGTATAACATTCACCATTTTGCCTATGTTTGAAAATCCATATTTCTTCAATTATTCCGTTTGTTAATTTTGAAAATAATGTATAACACAGAGGCAAAATGGTGAATGTTACACAGTGTGTAAAGCGGCCACTTAAACCAGCCATTGACAGGTCATAAGCTCTGTAAATGCCTAGACTTCTATATTCCCTTCTTTAGGGTATTCTCCATCCCTGTAGTAATTTGTTGCTGTTAATGACTCCCGAGGGGGCGAAATCCAGTCTATTGTCGGCAAACATTTGGACAAACTCAAATACTGTAGTAGAATGATATTTTCAGCAAAACTTTTATAACTAAACATCGCGTTTTAAATACAATTGGAATGACAGATGATTAAATAGTTTTTAAAATATGGAGACATTGATTTTTTATAATTCTCTCATCCGCTCCCAATAGTGCATAGAGCACTCCAATCGCAGAATATCAGCGATCATTATTAATGAATAATATTATGCATGATGTCAAGACTGCAATGAAAACCTTTCCACTAACGTTTTACGCTGACATTGTCGGGAATCGAATTTAGAACTACAGGTAGCACTGACAAAATTCAAAATATGCATATTTAAAAACATCGTCATCATTTTTGCTAATTGCTAATCTCGAACTTTAAAAAAATTGACAACCACTATATTATTTCTCTTTTAATGAAAAAATAAAAATATCCTTAGGTGCATAACACAGCTTCAATAAATTGATTCCCACGGCAATCTCATACAGTAAAGTGACCCATATACAAAAAAGGGGTTTTTAAATAACCGTTTCGAGCAGCGAAAAACCATTTAACTATTATTGCTAAATACCTCGTAAAGTTGAAATATCTGGCTCGAGCTTTAGCAGCCAGGCTATAATAATCAACTGTGAAGAGCGGATGTATTAGGAAGTAGGAGTATTACTCAATCTTCCTCAGATCTATCACGGCGAGGGATGTTTTATTTTTTTACCCCGGCGCAATTAACGGGCCGAATGGAGCCCAGCGGGGGCAAAACCCACCCCTAAAACTTAATTGAAACGCCATTCAAGTAGATAAATGCTCCTAGCAGACAGTAGCGTGCGTCAAACTACACCCGGCGAGGTCGTGGTTACTGGCCATTGGCCGCCAACTGTTTACCATACGAATTTTCGTCCGAGAATTATTCATTCATACCGACGACGAACACGAACATCTTCTTCTTTCTGGCACTGTCTCAATAGGACAATCTCACTTTCTTTTTTCCAATTATAAATTAATTAGGGTCTATGAAATACTGTACGGTAAAAAAGCTTTTTTTTAATCATAATAATAATAGCAACATTAAAAATATTTTAAAATTAAAAAAAATAATTTCCAAGAAACGATTCATTGAATTGGCCACGCCCCGAATGCGTCACGATTCGGTGAAATTTCGACTTTTGTTTGTGACTGTTTAAATTTAAATAGAACGTCGTCTTGAATATCGACGTCAATTGTTAAGGTCAAACATGTCGTTTAAACGAAATGTCTCAACGAAAACGCGACATTGTTAACAATTTTATTTTAAACATTATGAGTTAAAACAGTTTTCCACAGTATCCATGTTGATTTTTAAAACCCAAATACATTTAAAAAATCCGTTTCGCATGTTTTATTCGGTATTTGTAATATGTGATATTTTCTTTTAGCATTCTTCCGCTGTCTCAAAAGAATATAAAAAATAAATGGAAACAAAACAGGCATTTCTACGAACGCAATTTCGGTGTCATTTGGTTCTGTCGAAGTGATTGGTTAAAATGTCCAATATATGTAAGCATATTACATTTATTCAATTCTGAGTCCTTTTTGGAATTTATAATTTTTCAAACAATTTATGTTTTCATTTCTTAGCGCAAAGTAATAATCATAATTTATATTTCAGCTTCGTTGGACTGCAATGCCCATTTAGCCATTAATTTTTAAAAAGTTATGAAAACATGAAATTAATTACGAAGCTAATAAACTTATAAAGTGGATGTATTTCTTTAAGATGATTAGAATCATCATACGTTAAAACTAATAGGATAAGAATCTTTTACAGCCGTAAATTTTGAAAGTTACATTATTAAATTTTGAAAAGGCATTTTTAAAGTTATTCTTAAGGGATCAATAAAAACTCCATCATTAGAAATTTTTGAAATCTTTCATTAGCCTAGATAGATTTGGAGATGAATATCGTCATCTCTAGCTAAGGGAAATTAATATATTATAATGAAGGTATGAAATAATGACTTTGTCAATATTTCTCCCATTAACACAACATTTGGTCGAAAGTGCTAGGATTGTTTTTCTACCAAACCAAAATCAAATTATCAAAAAACGGACTATTCTATTGAGTGGGACTCTTTAATATTGGTGTTTACTTATTATTGTACGCAATGTTTATTATTATACGCAAAAATTTGCCAATTGATGCCGCCCGTCTATTAATAAATGCGTTTGCAGTGTCTAGAGTCGATCATTGTAATGGTATCTACGCAGGTCTACCAATGAATAAAATGACTCGCCTACAGTCTGTATTGAATGCCGCAGCGAGATTTATTTTTAAAATTTCTAAGTTTAGACGTATCACTCCACTATTTTGGGAATTACACTGGCTACGTTTTCCACAGAGGGTAAAATACAAACTCTGTTGGCTTATGTATAAGTCACTGCATAATTTTGCTCCAGAATATCCAAGGGAACTCTGCATTCCAGATGAACTAGCTGACAGATGTCTTACGCTTAGATCAGCTTCATCGGCGGCCTCCGTGGTGTAGTGGTCAAGACGCTTGACTCACGCTCGGAAGGTTCCGGGTTCGATTCCCGGTGAGAACACAAAAATCAAAATGAATTTTTCTCAAGCCTGGGTGTTCTGTGATGTAATTCACCACTGTAATTGGGCCTACTGGCCTGTAGTGGTGCAAAAATAAATGAAAATGAAAAGAAAAGTTATTATGCATTTACGCAAACAGCGCACTAAATTCAGCGAACGCGCATTTGCGGTCGCAGGCCCTACGGCATGGAATGTTCTCTCAGCAGAGGTCCAAAACTGTGAGAGTGAAGTGAAGTTTTGGAAGAAACAACCCACTTGTTCTCTAAATCATTTGAATTCATTCTTAGCATGTGGTGACAAAGTCCATTATTTTCTTAAATTAAATTTATGTATTTATGTAATCACTTTGTAAAGCGACCTTGAGATATTATAGTTATATAAGTTATCCATAATAATAATAATAATTGTGTTTACACTTTATTTCTCTTGTTGTGTTAACGATCGTAAACACCTTCGTTTATAAGTGTTGCATCATGCTAGACCACCTGGATATTTCTTTGGTCAGTAAATGGTACACAGGCTTTGTGTTTTATACTTTACAAAGTGCGTACCTTTAGTAAAATCACTTGGTTTAAGTATCACATTAAATATAGCTTGCTCTTCAAAACTTATTGTGTTTTGATCTAATGTATAGAAGGTTGACTATGCTGACTTAATAAACTATCAAGCAATAAAAATATTAACAATATTTTGAGTTTGTTCAAACTTTATAGACCAGAACGAGATTCAATTCCCTAGGGAGCTGTTGATATTAACATATTACAACAGAGAAGAACATTTTAGAGAAGGTAATATAAAGGTCTAGGCATCTACAGGGCTTATAACCTGTCATTAGCTGGTTTTCATAAAGGTTTCAGCTTTTAAACTTCACAGCAACATATGAAAGAATTGGAGGAATATAGAATTCGAAATACGGGCAGAATAATAAATGTTACACAGTGTGTAAAATGGTCACACAAACCACCCAATGACAGGTCATAAGCCCTGCAGATGCCTAGACTTCTATATTATCATGTCAAAAATGTTCTTCATCTCTGTTGTATATGTTAATATTAACAGTTCCCCGGGGAGTTGAATCCAGTCCTTGTCTTTAAAAATTTGGACAAACTCAAAATATTGTCGAATAAAGATGTCTAAATATGGACAGAATGGTAAATGTTTTTGTTTTTTTTTTTTTTAAAGAAATGGCGTTGCATAAAAAATTTGATGCTTTTGCCAATGTCATGTTAAATTATTTTCTATTAGAAATGGTTACACAGAGTGTAAAGTGGCCACTTAAACCAGCCAATGACAGGACATAAGTCCTTTAGATACCTAGACTTCCATATTACCGTCTCTAAAATGTTCTTCATCTCTGTTGTAATATGTCAATGTATAAAGCTGACTATGCTGACTTAATAAACTATCAAGCAATAAAATGATTAACAATGACTAAAAAAATAATATTTGACCTTGATCGCTCAGATTTAACAATCCATAAATTGTTTATTAGGGGTCAAATGATTCTTTAAATATTGATGCTTTTAGATCATAACAATCAAAATTAAAACTTTTTACCAGCAATTAATAACAAACATTCAATAATCATTAGACGCCGGAAATGATACTAAAATTATTTGAATTAAACATAATTTATTAAAAAGGATTTTCGAAACATGACTAATTTATGAAAGTAGGGACACAAGTGGAAGCTTTTAAGGACTTTCCTAAGATGCGGTTCCAAAGAGGTTTTATTAGGGGAAAAATAAAAATATAAAAGTGGTACTTTTTAAAGCTTTCCCGCTTTATGCTGTAAACGGTAAAGTTTTACACCGAAATAACTAAAATGTTGGCAGTAACGGATTTGTGCACACTTTTATAGCTTCAGTGTATAGACGACATTTTTAATTACCAACGTTTTTAAGTTTTTTATTACGATTTTTAGGTGACTGGCTTATGTAAGCTTTATTAATTTCTTTCTAACTTCTAACAGATTTCAGCAAGGTATACCCAAATATACAAGGTATTTCAAATATACCCAAAATAACCAAAAAATACAAAAAAACAATGCATTCGCATGCAAGAAACAAGACAGGTCGTAAGCTATGTAAATGCTTGGCCTATTTTTCCCTTCTGAGGTTGTTTTTCATCTCTGTTATGTGAATTGAATGTGTTAATTCAAAACAATATTTTCCATTTGTAAAAATTTAACATAATTTAGGGTAAACTAGCAATGAAATCGTTAAGACGAAACATCACGTGATCAAGGACAACGTGAACGTGAAAGGGTATGTAATGATCACCATTACATACCCTTATTTACACCCAATGGTGCATAGAACATCTAAATCATCTGAAATATTTGCGTAAATTACAAGAATTCAAATATTTTTTTTCAGTTTTTTTTTTTAAATGTATGGAACAAAAATAATACCCCTCAATTAACACACGTATTTCTTAGCCGTAAAAAAACTTTATATTCAAAAAGATGCAAAAAGTAAAATATAATAATCAACAATATTTTGAGTATGCCCAAACGTTTGTAGTCAGGATGGATTTCCTCCATAAGGAGTTATTTTGATTTTAATTTGTTGCAAAAAAGAGGGAAAACAATTTTGACTAGGGAACACAGAATGTCAAGCATTTACAGGGCTTACCACATGTCATTACCTGGTTTAAATAGCCACTTTACACACTGTGTAATATTCACTATTCTGCCTTTATTTGAATATCCATTTGTTGACTTTTGTGTAATAAAAGAGATAGAACATTTATCATGTGGGTGATATTATCCGGCTGAACCATTTCACCTATGTGGCAACGCCTAAAAACAATTTTTATGATTTTTCATATACCAGTTACTCGTAGTTTAATCAACAATGATTTTAGTATGTCCTTTACTTCACAAAATCTATTATGAGACATTCGAGCAAAGTGCCTGCCATTTTCCACTCCAACGAACCTATCTTTTCCACTTCATCAGATACTTTGGTTCGATTGAAGATCCAATAGTTTTTTCCCATCTATCGATGATTGAACATCCAACATCCGATCAGCAGGACTGCGACCTACCGGTAGGACGCACATTTTTTCGTTACATGAAATTTTTTAGATCTCTTCATGATCATCATAAACTTGACAGCCCTGGGTGGGGCCTTGGCTGAACCCAGGAGTCTCCTCCACTCTTGCCTGTCTTCAGCTCCTCACTTCCAACGTTTTCACATCCACACGTATACAGTCCATCCATCGTATTTGAGCCTTCCTGGTCTTCGCCATCTTTGTGGCATAGAGAAAATTAGGCGTTTTATGGAGTTTTCGTCGTCCATTCTAATTATATGGCCAGCTCACTTCAAGCGTCTCACCTTGATTGAGTTGATTAAATCGGGCGCTTCGTTAATTTCATTTAGTTCCTTATTGTAGCGACAACGCCAATGGTTGTTTTCTCTCACGGGGCCATAGACAACTTTAATGATTCTTCTTTCGAAATCTTCTATGGTTCTCTCAATATTTTTTGTCATAACTAAGGGCCTAAGCCCTATGAGGCATATCTTTAAGGATTAGTGTGATCAAAGTGTTGTACAGTATTATCTTAGTATTTGAAAAAAAAAATATTATTGATACGCTTTTTGACTATTTTTGCACATAATCCTCATACCGTTCAATGCATGTGGCAAGCCGTGGCACAAACATCTCCATGCTTTCCTCAAAGAACTCTCCCGCCAGCTCCTTCCCCCACTTCCGAACCTCTTTCAACACCTGCCTGTCGGTTAAAATTTGATTCAGGGAGGTGAAAAGATAATAATCTGAATACGCGAAGTCAAGGAAATGCATGGGGTGGTTCTAAACATCTCAACCAAATGAGTCCAAGAGCGCCTTGGTAGCTAAGGCTGTAAGTGGCTAAAATATGTTTTATTGAGGATGCAATTTATTTTCACAATGAAAAAAATTATTATACTTTAGGGCATCTTTAAATATGTTATCATAATAAATATTCTTTGGCGAATGAATTATAATCGAAAACGTTAATATTGAATTCAAAGAAATTGAAAAATATATATCGTGACTCATATTTTGACATGAATTCAGGGGTAAATATTAATATGGTAGTAATAATACATATTATTTATCTTTTGCGACGCGGTGCAGAAAATAAAAAGGAGAAATTAATATTAGAGATAATAATTAATATTACACTGAACGCCGCGTTGGTCATGGACACGTGCAACAAAAAGAGTTTTAAGTAAAAATGGTAAACACATCTTTCAAAATTTTCCATTAAAGTTTTAAACTTTTTGATTTGAAGTTTTGTTTGACTTACTGTTTTTTCAATTTTAGTTTACGGTGATTAAATTATTGGGATAACAATTCACCTCGCATAAGCAGATAAAGGTTGTATTGGAAGAAAATCTACAAAAATTGACTTTTTGCCTTACTCATGTAAACAGAAACGCCAGACGGGCCGCGCCTCTGACTGCAAAAATAATTACGTACATTGATTAGTAAAATAGTATGTAGACTAAAATCATAATTTTTACTTTTAAAACCTGGTCGTGGTGTAATAAAATCGGTTTATCAATGCACGATTAGATACTGACAAAAGAGTAGGTACCTACTGATTAAAAATAACCAAATTGAAAAGATGAGATACAAGGGTGGAACAAAACATTCGAAATAAAAACAAGGATAAATTTTTTATCCGTATTTTTCTGCATATTGTAATTTAAAAGTATTACTGTCAGATTCTGCGGAGCGTATTTCCAAGTAGCGTCTGACATAAGTAGGCACTACGTCTTTTTTCCACAAAATGGCAGCCCTAATTCAAGATGGCGGCGGCTTTTTCCCGCCTTCCGGTACCCGCCAAATCAATTCGCATTAATGTCAAGTTCAGGCTTGCCAACTCAACGGCCGTAAGACAGAAATGTCCGCCACGAAGTTAGTAGCAATACACTGATTCTTTTTTTAAATAGCAGATACTTGGGCTTTCTAACCTAGTAAATTGGGGTCTTGAATTACCAAAATTCTGACTAATTAGTTTGGGATTTTACCAATTCATTGCTTTTATTGACCTTGCTCCTGTGTTAGAATTTCGTTAGTTATTTTCATTTTATTTCTACGCATTTTTTATAATATTTAACAGTATCTGGAAGTTATTGCGAAAGCCATTCTGTGCGTAAAATAGAACCAAAATTTGCTTTTTAATGAAAATTCAGTATCTCACTTAATTCAATAAAAACCTAAGACATTCTACCATTCATAGAAAGTTAAAAAACTAATCATTCCTTTCTATCTACCTTTCTTCAACGTACAGAACCTATAAAACATACCTCACATAACGGTATCCAAATATTTCTTAAAATTGCAACATTATTCATATTACTACAAAAACATATAACCACTCAAATGCCGTTTATATAAGTTACACTAAAATGAAAAAATGCATTCAACTCTCACTATATATCGTTCACCGTCTTCAGATAGAATAATCATTAAAAATGAATTACAAGCATTTCTTAAAGAGACTGTTATTTTTGGACACATTGAGTTTTCATTTATTCTTTCAAGTTTATTTTTTGTTTCTCAAATAAAATTACAGGTAAACGTCGTTTTACGCCGGGATTCTGTTCCGAGAGACACCGGCGTAAAATAAACACAAATATAACGGAAGATTTGAGGCTAGGTGTGTCAAAATTCTAATAACAATTTAACATGTGTATCTAATACATATCCTATATATATACAAAATAAATTTTAAATGCATTTTATAAATACAGTTCAAAATCGTTTACAAAAAAAAATCTTGAAATAAATAATGTTTTTTTTTATAATGAATACTAACTCACCAATTTGTCGGTACTAAATAAAATTCTCACACTTTTTTGAAAAAAGCATCTAATTTCATTTGCTTTGATTGTTGCTTCCTTTCTTGCAGAATCATAGCATAAACTACAAATATTTTAATATTCTTTTAATTTAAATAAAAATAGGGTAATCATACCTTTTTATTTTTTTAAAAAATAAAACAAAACTAACTAGGAAACAATTTCACACACACAATCGGCTGCTCGCGTATACGGTAATAGAAAAAAACAACGTGTAAAAGTGTTTCTGCAATTAGAATCGCGGCGCCTACTGTCGTCTGGTGTCAGCCGAACCGGGAAATTCCACGCCGGCACCATCGGCGTAAATGTAAATCGGCGTAAATCAAACCGGCGAAAAACGACGTTTACCTGTATTTGTATTCTGTATTTTGTATAGTATTTACATATATAGGTATGTGCTGTAACGTAAAACTTTTTTTTTTATTGTTTACAAAATAGGTATAAAATAATAAATGTTTTCTATACACATAATAAATATTAAGGTTTCTACCTCCCGAATAAAGTGGAGACTAGTATTTAGAGAGGGAAGTTTGTTTTACATTCATATTTATTTATATAAATAGTGTATGTATATATATACATATATATATATATGTGTAGATTAAATCATGTATACACCCATGCACAGGCTATGCATATTATGTGTTTTTTTTTCTTATTGTTGTATTTTCTTTTGTGTATGTTTGTATGCTATTTACTGTAAGAAAAAAAAAATTATCAGCCTCTCCCAGGAAATACTCGAATAAGTCTGTCTCGTGGTATGATTTTGTGAATTTGCCTACCTTATCTTTGGTCTAGGTTCAATTCCTAACTAATGAAGCCTTAAATATTTATTTAAAACTAGCCCTTCCAACAGACGTTGTCCTGCCCGAACGTTGGCTTGTCTGTTATTACTTTGGAAAAAGCCTTTTCATTGATAAGTAGGTATCTAGGTACTAGTTTATGGTTGAATTCAAAAACATAAAATAATTTATTTTCAAATGTAGAATTCTTTTTGAAAATTTCAAACTCGGCTCTTCTCACCAACAGGGATGCAATTTATTCATAAATGCGATTTTTAAAAATGTGTTGAATGTCGGTTAGTACTATTTTAGTGTTACCAAAAATTTAGTAATAAAATGGGAAAAAAATGTAAGAAATGTAAGGAAAAAAACCGATTTGGATCCATAAAAGCGAAAGTTTTTTGTAAACATTCAAAAACAAACTTTTTTTAATACAAAAAAACAACATTTTTCCATTTTTGTTGTATTTGCATTCTCGTCAAACGCAACCCTGGTAGGCCGATGGAAAACATATTAAAAATTTCGATTGAATATCTACGAACACGCGCAGCGCAAAGATCTACGTTTTGCTGAAAACTGCACTTAAATCTGTTTAACCATTTAGGAGGAGTTCAGTGACATCACAAGTACAGAAAAATTAAATATATAAAGAGCGAAATTTTTAGTTACCATTTGTTTTATCGTTTTACTTATTAGTTTTCATTGTTTTATTATTAATTATATATAATGTAAGCGTATGTATGTGCATTAGTGTATGCGTATATGTTCATGTGTGTATGTATATATGCATGTTTATGAGTTTATATGTATGTATATATGTGTATGTATGTATGTATATATATATTGATATATGGATGTGTGTGTGAATGTATATTTACGTATATTGTATGTGTACATTTATCTACATTTTTATTTATTTTTTCATTGTTTTATATTTGCTACCTATTTCTTCTTCTTCTTTTCCTTCGCTATTTTCCCTTCCCACTTCCTTTCACCCCTAGCGAACTGTACGTTTTGTTTTTTTATATTTTGTTTCTATATGAAACCCATAATTGGTCTCGTTATTTGTTGTTTTTCTATTATAATAAATGTTTTTTTTTTTAAACAAAGATTTGATTTTTCAATGCTATATTTCATAACTTCCGGACTGGTGCCTGATGTGTAAAACAAATCGTGTTACCTTGATGTTAACTCCGAGTTTTAATTTTAAAGGAAACTTGTAATAAAATTAAATCATATTTTTAAATTCCTTTACAAACTAAATAATGTAAAAATCGTGAGCACTTAATACCGAACTTACGGTTATTTTGGCTTTTAGTAACACCGCGTTATAAGAAACCACATCACGTCCGCAGGGGCACTTTCCCGCCTTTTTATTTTCAAGTGGCGCCAAAACCCCGGAAGTCGATTCTCGGGGGTTGCCATTTTTAATAATAATACTTTATGATTGCGTCTCGCGTATGACAAGAATTTTATTAGGAGCTGCCGGTAGGTGCCATTGTAATTCAATCAAAATTATTAGCTTTTGGACGCTAATGAAGGGTGTTCATTTTTTTGTGTTGTGATACGCCTGCAGATCTGTTTGCGTAATTTAATGTCAAAATTGAAATTGATTTAAAATAGTTTATAAAAACAGTTGTTGCCGGAAAATGGCTACCGTGTATCATCATCTTCAAATGCGTAATCTAATCAAACCACAGAGTAATGAGGTGTATCTATTTATTATTTGTTTATACATATTAAGCATAAATTGAAAAAACAAATTTACATTAAGAAATGTTATTTGCCTAAAAGAACTTATAAAAGTATATTTTGCATTAAGTCAATCAGTTTTGAAATATGGAAACTGACAAATTAAAAGAAATGGATAGTAGAGGTGGGTTGCGTACGTATCGATGAGTGGATCAAGCAAAATTGGTAAAATATGTGTACTGTTTATGAAATTAAGTCTATATAAATTATTTATGTTTTTTATGATTATTTTAGTTTATATTGTTTATTTTATTAATGGTAATTATAATAATTTGATTGATTACGTTTTTAAAATTAATATCATGTTAACTTTGTTAAATAACTAGTTAAAGGCATGTTTCACATTTTGTAAAATGTTTCCCTCGGCACGTAACACAGTGAGGGAACATTATTATGTATAAAAAAAGAATACAAACAATGTCAAAGTATAAATAAATAAAAAAACAATAAATATAGATTCCCTGTTATGAAATATGTGGACTAATTTTATACAATAAATGTTTAAAATAAATCAATAAATAAGGCTCCATCGCTATAGAGCCGTCCAAAGTCACATAACATGTTAAAGTCAAATTAAGTATTATTAGTACATAAATATACTTTATATTTATATAATAATTTTTATTTAATTCTTATATTTTATTAGCTATACATTTATAATAAATGTTTTTTTTTATTTTTTGTGTATTAATATAGAAGTACTTATACTTTAAAACATAAAAATCTCCACCTTAGAACAGGCTGAGCAATGTTCGATGGAGACTATCCTAACCAGGGGATGTTCCGTATTAATTTTCTAATTTACTAGTTTTATAAAAATTCCCTGTTGTAGTTTTAAATGGAAATCAATTTATAAAATAATCCAAATAGGAACATTAATCATTTTAGGATCAATCACGAAGTTAGCGATAATTTACAGCAAAACAATGGGTCGCATGTACTCACGTTACACGCCTGTTGTTAAACCAAAAACCAAAGCAAAAATTTGCAACCCTTTTTTTCTATGGAAAAGACATAGAATAGAATAACACTTTTATATTCATAGGATTAATTCATGGGATTTAAAAAACCCTTTTTTTACATATTTTTTAACATTTATTATTATTTTATTTAAATTATTTATTAAAACTTTTGATGGAATTCGGACCAGTTTGAAGATGCCCATTAGAGCATGAAAGCGCTTATTGGTCAAATAAATAAGTGGAAGTGTTCCAAGTATTTTAAAATTAATAACTTTAATGTAAATATAAGTAATTACATTATGTATTATTAACTTATTTATTTTACAGACTCATTCGGTCAATTACAATTAAGGAGTTCAGTGAGATCGAGATTCAGATTACTCCGAACGTGACGTCACTAGTTCTCTTCGGTGAGTTGTCCTGATTGGAGGATCAGCTTCTCGGAAAACGGAAATCTATCACAACACTCTACCATTGGTTGGTTTAGAAGAACTTGTGACGTCATTTAAACTGGTTTAATTTCGTTTAATTAGTTTTTTTCATACATGTTTGAGAAACTTCGCCGTACAATTAAATACTCCTATTTTTACCTCGTGTAAGAAAACATTTTTAATGTCCAATTTTCCGTAGCACTGAACTTCCGATTTTTTAAAAATGTTTATATGAGGTACTATAAAAATAAAATGCAACTGAAAGAAAAGAAAATTGAAAACATTTTTTTCAACGCTTAGTATGTATTGATAGGTACGGGGCCTTTCTTTTAAATGTCAGGACAACTCACTGATGGAAACAAGTAATGACACGGGCGGAGTAATTTCAAAATTACAAAACTAAAAAAATCATGAGGATGTGAAATAGAAAAATACTTCAAAATATTTTTGACGTAGTTTCATTGTTATTAATAAATAAAAATATTTTTTAAAAAAAGACTTAACTTTCTCATTAGATTAAAGGTGAGATCACGATAATTAAAAGATTTGTTTTAAGCTTGAAATTGTTCCAAGTGGCCTGTGATGGTGCAAAAAATATTACCAAACTATTTTATTTATTTACATACATAAGTTTACTGTAAATTATTTGAGACATAAGTCCCAACTCCATGGGACTAAAAGTCCTGTGTTGAGATGGGACGAGCAATTCGTTGACTCAGACACATGAGTATATGACCACAAATATAGGATCAGAAACACAAAAAATAATTCAAAAAAATATGTACAAGTATATTGCACATCAATATGCTAAACAGTAAACTCAAACATTCGAAAAATCATAAAGGAGTTTCCTTCTATGATATCACGAAATGAGTAAAGTAAAAATCATTTGTAGAATATTTGATAAAGTAATTTCGTGTTTTTGATGATAAAAGTCATAGTAAAATTTATTAATTAAATTGTTACGGAAGGTAACTCTTAGTGTGATAAATTGCATTTGTAAAAGTTAAATTGGACTGTCTACAAAGTGCGAAGTAAGACCAAGCGGGGACTAGAGGTCAGTCGAGGTGATTCCGGACCAAATAAAATTCGAAGAATTCATTTCTTGAATTTACTGAAAATCCTGAAACTTACCTCCCTGAAATTGAAATCCTGAAACCACCCGGTTTTCTCAACAAAAGTTTAGTCAGGAAATGAGATTCAATGATTTTGAAGAGATTGAAAATTCAATTACAAATTTTAGTGCTAGTATATATAAAAAATATTTCGAGTGTATCCAAACGTTTGTAAATACTTACTGCACCTTACCCCCTTAAGCAGTGGCCTGCAAAACGCAGCTTACACAGCCCCACGTTTACTTTTCTATTTATTACGTCAATGAATCTTAATGAATAACTTTAAGTTTTATTGTCACTGATTATTATTATGTGGTGAGGATATTGTTATTAAATGCACAGAGAAACACCATCTTAAACTCGATAAAATTGTGTCAATTACAATAGATGGGCCAAAAAGTACGACCGGGGTGAAAAAAGATTTTATGTTTATTTTGAAGCCAAAAAAAAGATAACAAAATACTTGTCAACACAATAGGAAAATTCCACTTTTTAAAAACATTCTTTAATTATTAAGGGTCTATGCAATACTGCCGAGCAGAAAAATATTTTTTTTTGTACTTATTAGTAATATAAAAATTCTATTAAATTCTAACAAAGGCGTTCATTGCATTGGCCCTGCCCCAAATACGTCACGATTTGGTTAAAATTTTAGCTTTGTTTGTGGCCGTTTAAATTTGAATAGAACATCGTCACAAATCTTGACGTCACAATTGTCAAGGCTAAACATGTTGCGTTTTTGTGGAGACACATTTTTTAACAATTTTATTTTAAAAGTTGAATGAAACATTTCTGAAAGTAATTTTTCTTAATGTGTTTCGCATATTTTTATCGGTATTTAGAATCTATGATATTTCCTCATAGTATCTTGATCTCTTTGTCATAGCCAATTCAAATAATTTTGATTAAAATTTAGAGTGAATACGCCGATCTTTTGTTGTTGGGTTTCTATAGGAAACGTTATAAAACAAAATGAAAATTTGGCTCTCAAAAGAAACCTTAATTTTTGTAATACTGATCTTTTTTTTTTAACTAACAAGTTTTTCGACCCCTGCCCTCGGAGTAATTAGGATTGACATATATTATAAAAGGGGTGGTAAACATGTTTAAAAAGGAAACTATGAATGACCACGCCTTGGTTTCGCAGTGCAATGGTTAGTGCGTTCATCTACCACACTCGTCCTGGGTTTGATTCCCAAGGTAGGAAGTATGTTTATTTTATCATTCTCTTTTCCACATGCAGTGCAATCAAGATCTGATTTCTGGTAGGGACAAGATAAAATATTTGTTTTACACTGTATGGATTACAATCGAAGTTATTTATTAAGAAGATTCACACGAGTTACATCCTTACAATTTTATACAGAAGGAATTTACAATAGCGAACACTGGCGAGGAGCTGGTGGACGGGTGACACAAAATGCCGAGATGAAATGTACACATTCTTTCGCTGCACGACGTTTAATTACTTGTCCGAGCTGACGTTGCGTCGAGTTACGCGTTACGAGCCAGAAGGTTGTTCGGCCTTGCCAACTTTACGGCTTGATGGTGATGACCTCAACAACACCGTAATATTTCACTGTCTCAAGACAGGCACCTGAAGCGTAAGACCGATTACCTTACCTTCATGCAACCGACAATCTCGATATACTATATTTTGATGACCAATGCAGTACCCTATGCACTATCGGGGGCATAAAGTGTGATATGATGATGATTTTTTTCGACGTCATGTTAAAGATATTTTGCCGTGAATTTTGTTATAAAAAATAAAAATATGTAATTACGCTAGAAATAGTAACTAAGTAGTAATGGATCAGAGTTACAGATTTAAAAAAATGCATACTTATTCAATCATTTCAGAGAAAATGTGGAGACAGGGAATTTTGAAGAATAAGTATTTGAACATTGTTATTCTGTCGCTGTCTCGCAGATGCCTTCACGATATTGTGCAATAAAGATATTTTTTTAATTTTTTTTTATTTTAAATATAAATCTTAAAACACTAAGTATTTATAACACTATGTATAAGTATAAAACATTAGAATTACCTTTCCAGAAGTTACGACAACTCAATTCGGGACTTAAAAAATATTAATATTTTAATAAAAAACACATATTGAGAACAACAAAGAAACAGCAAGTTTGGCACCTTTACAACTAAACACAACAATATATCAGCCAAAAATCTTTTCTTACAAAAGCAGAATAAATATATAAAAATGCTTTCAAGAATGAGAGAGGTGGTAAATCTATAACCAAGGGAGATAAGGTCGTTAACATCACATGCCATGCAGACGATGCAGCCATATTGGCAGTGATGATTAAAGCACATCCATATCAGTTAATAAAACATCTGGATGCCTTAGAAATGTTATATGGATTGGATGCAAGATTCGGATATACAAAACGTGTGTCAGACCAAACATAGTATATGCAAGAAAGGAGAGGATAGATAAAGAAAGAAAAACGAAAAACTAAATAACTGATCAGAATGTTAAAGATGAAAGTACTAAGAGCAATTGCAGGAAAAACCCTAAGGGACAGAATCCGGAATCTAGAAGTTAGATGGACTTGCGATACCCAAGGCACATTAAATAGATTATGGAGAGATCTCTTCAATACAATAGAAAGTTGCGGAATCCCCTATACCATGGCCAACGGAATTCCAGCTGTTCGCCGTCTACCACCCGGAAAACCACCAAGGAGAGGGAAGAACAGCTCGAACTTAAAGTCTTAGGAGTAAGCTTCTAGCTGATATCAGATCAAACAATCTCAACCAATATGAAGAAGAAGAAGCTTTCAGAAAAAAACGTTCACCCAGATCTTCCAAGAAAAGGTCTAGGTAGAAGCCACGCTTTGCAATTAACGCATTTTATTTTCTTTAATTTTGGTCCGTAGTTTATTATATTATGTTATTAATAAAGATAATAATTATTATTAGATATGAAAAATTTCTTTAAATTTGTATATATTTATTTTATTCGTTTATTAATTTTTACTTTTACATTTTTTATATTCTTTTTTCATACAGAATAATGTTCCCTCACTGAGGTGTCCCGTACCGAGGGAAACATTTTACAAAATGTGAAACATGCCTTAGATTAGTTATTCAACAAATTTAACATAATGATAACAATAAATAAAAACGTAATTAATCCAATTAACCTAATTATCATTAACATTATAAACAATAAAAAACAAAAATTATCATCAAAAACAAAGCCAATTCATATAGACCAATGGAACAAATTTCATAAGAAGTACACACATTTTACCTATTTGGCTCGATCCACTATCGATCCGTGTGCAACCAACCTCCGCTATATATTTCTTAATAGCAATTTTATGTTATGAGAACTTACTAATTGTCCTTATTGATAATGGAAGTAGATTGTACACTTAAACCGATTAGAAGGCCAATCCTCTTTGACCGAAGGTTGTATTTATTTTTTATTTTTTTGTAGGGTGGAGTATCTAGTAACTCTTGTATTTGTAACGGAAGGTAGAGAATAATATTTACGTGCGTAAAGTAACAAAGCTTTTACAAAAAGTTATTCTATGGATTTTAAATTAAGATTTTCAAATATACCGAGAGAGCTAGTTCTGATTGGGACTCTTACGATCATTTTTATTAAAGCTTTTTGAATTCAAAATGTTTAATAAAGTGTCACGTCAGACTAATTTTGTATAATTAAAATCGACGTTTCGTTGTCCCGTTTTCCGTACCTCAAAACTTAACTGACTTTGTTGTTTTTTTTTAAAGGAGCATCATAATGAAATTTTTTAGTGTCAGTTTGTTTTGCAGTTTAAAAAAATATTTGTTATATGTTCATTCCAAAGACAGCAGATAAAACTGGGGGCTTTGAGGGTTTTTGAATGCATCTAATTTCCATAATAAATCATTTATCAAAAAAACAAAACCATAAAGACACGCCAATAGTAAATATTCATATTGTGTACAAAAAATATGGTTCTTGTGCCTAATCCAGAGAGAAAACACAGGAATACGTTTGTATGAAGAAAAACGATACCGCGTATCTTCTTGACAGCTTACTGTTCCAGGTAAAGAAATACTATTTACGAGAAACAAAATCTCGAGAAACAAAATCTTGAGTTGACGAGTGATTACCATTTTCTTTTACTAGTAATTTGATAATTTGATTAATTAATTAACTCACTCAATCCAAGTCCAATTCTTGCATTGTATGGTGTAGACCAATTCTTTACTGACTTCAGTTACTTTCCGTAGTCCATACGTAAATTTCCGACAAACTGTCAGCAGAGAACGTTTAAGGTGGCAAAATTTTTCGTAAATTAAGCAAGTACCGTTAAGGCTCTCGGGGGGCACTTGTTGTACATGACCCAGCCAACCGTATCGCCTCCGATAATGACAGTTGTGATAGCTGCATCAATAATCATATTATTTATGAAATTATGGATTATTCTTAAATATATGCGTGCGTATATGTATACATTATATTTAAGAGGATGTGCTTGGGTATTTTTAAGTTAAGTTTGTGAGGGCGTGTCTGGGTGTGTTTTCGCACAGCAAAGATAACTATATAATATATTAACATATTACAACAGAGATAAAAAACATTTAAGAGAAGGTAATATAGAAGTCTAGGCATCTACAGGGCTTATGACCTGTCAATCGCTAGTTTAAGTGGCCACTTTACACACTGTGTTACATTCACAATTCTGCCTATATTTGAACATCTATATTTCTTCAATTCTTTAATCTGTTGATGAAAAAATATGAAAAGACAATTGTTTATATAATATATGTCGATTCAACGTGTATGTATTTGAGTGCACATATTTTGGATTGCGTATAATTTTGTGCTTTATTTATATGTGTGAAAGTGGTGATGTCACTATAAAGGCCATAACAATGGATAAATTAAAAACATTTAAGTTTTTTTTTTTTTTTTTTATTAGGAAAAATCGTGAAATAACCAAAAAAGATAATTCTTACACAAAACGAAAAAATATTGAGATCTATTCTTCAGACAAATTTTTAATAATAAACTTTTCGAAATCACCTTTTTGCAATATTTTTACTATGAGGAACATTAATAAAAAAAAAAATTTTTATTCATTTTGCTTTTTAACCCTAAAAAAACAGTGATATTTAATTTCACTTCGACTTATCGTAGGAATATTAATAAAAGTAGTGCACTTGCCTGAGTGGCACGGGTGTCTTCTGCAAGCTCTGTGGTTCTACTGAGTTACGAGCGAATTATATTTATTTTTGAAAATCAATTACGTAGGTTATCTATCTAAAGTTAAAAGCTGCCATTTTCAGTTCAGTCTCCGGTACCTAAAACATTCGACCCCTTCGATGACTTGGTCTATCAATGTCAAGGATTGTGGGCATCTAGGTGATAAATAAAACAAAATAAATTTTCTTGGAGGTTTTATATTATTTTCACACATTTGATATCATATCTGATAAATCGTACATCCGTTCGATATATCACGCGAAGTGAATATGCCGGATTTTCCGACTTACGTAAACTTTCAATCTCTGTATATCCCGCGGAGAAGCAGCAATAAATATGAATTTTCCATTTATTACGCGTTGAATATTCCGGATTCCCGTATTTCGATTATAAAACCACCCTGACGTTAGTCGATAAGGGAAACATTTCATATGTCATTGTGGAGAATGTTAAAGATTGAATAATGCGGAGCAATAAAAATGGCGATCCAAAACAATTTTAGGGCGGCAAACTCGGAAAAAAAAACAATAAAGTGTTTTCACATGTCAAATGCATTTGTCCAATAAACTATTCGGAGGAAAATGCCCGCAATTTCGCCTTTCTACTCACAGTGGCGGATCAAGACAAAAAGAACCCTTAAAATAAGTCTTTTGGACAAATGCTTGTAAATGTTACTCTCTTACTAGTCGCTCCCTCATGACTGAGGATCGAGACCACTCTGGCCGCAATTACAAACCCTATCTTCACCGGTACGTGTTGAAAACTTTTCAATCAACTCTATCCACGTCGGTATGCTCTACCGATCTGTCGATACGTGTTTTTATTACGTCATCTCAGACACGTTATTTGATTTAATTCAATCAATAGCTGGCACTGAAACTTTACTCCGCGTTCAGTGCTAAATTAAAAGTAAAGCATTTCTCTTATGTAATGATTGTATAAATATATATGGCACGTGGTGCCGTAAGAATCGGAATGTGTAAGAATCGGAGCGAAGGTGGACCTATCAAAATTTGGAATAATCGTCACGCGTGCATGAGATGATATGTATGCAACGACAGAGTGATATGGTATTATATCCTGTCTGCCTTACCTTAAGGCGTAACGGTTTGATGGTTTTTTTATCTTTGTAAAATTACCTTCGCAAAAGTTCGCCTCTGTTTGTCTTACAAACATAAAGTGGGTAGTCTTGCTATGCGGGAGAGAGTGGCACGTTTTCCTTCAAACGTTCGACCATCGTAGGTAAAACATATTGAAATTTATCACCGTTTTTGGTGGTGACTTTAGAATTTCTGTTTTTGCTGTTATTATTTCCAGCTGTTTCGTTTAATGTGGCACCCGACGACATCGCAGAAATACGCTTTGGATTTCTTCCATACTTAAGTGGCTCCGTGTGGATATATCATTGTTTATGGCTGTCTATCAGCATACTGTAAAGTCACAAAAGGGTAAAAGTAAGCTCATAAGAAGGAAAAACATTTTAATTTCTGATTCACCCTAGAAAGTTCCATTTTCTTAAAAACGTCTCATTACAACAGAGATGGATAACATTTCATAAAAAGTAAAATGACAAGAATCCAGTCCATTTAGTAAAGTATTTTCAGAGATAGCTTGGTAGGTGAAATAATAAGGAAATTTCAGAAAATAGATATAAAAAATGTATCCTTTCATTTAATTAAAGCATAAAATTGTACAGCGAAGTTTCTTACAAATATATGAAAAATTGATAAAATGATTTAAATAAAAAAAGAA
The DNA here is from genome assembly GCF_059751315.1 of Micrasema longulum. NCBI lineage: Eukaryota > Metazoa > Arthropoda > Insecta > Trichoptera > Brachycentridae > Micrasema > Micrasema longulum. The sequence goes on from NW_028277267.1 coordinate 209,783, forward strand.
CTACTTTGCATCACGTCACTACTTCTTCTGAATCAACCAATGATAAGAGAGTTGTGATAGATTTTCGGTTTACGGTAAGACAACTGACGAATTAGCAGAACTCATTGAGCAGAAGGGGCAACTTGAGACGTCACGCACGAAATATTTTTTAAAAAGAATTTTAAAAAATCATAACGTTGATAATACGATACATGTTGAATGAATGTTACACAGTGTGTTAAGTGGCCACCTAAACCAGCCAATGACAGGGCATAAGCCCTGTGGATGTCTAGCCTTCTAAATTACCTTCTGTAAAGTTTTCTTCATCTCTTTTGCAATATTTTAATTACCAAAATAATTCAATGAAATGGTTCTGTGGAGAACTGTCACATCATGCTTTATGGGATTAAGATGATTTGTCTTACGCTTAATAGTTTTTTAAACTAAACCAAACAAAGTTTTTTTTTTAATTTTCCGTATCGTATTATCAGCGTTTTGATTTTTTCAATTTTTTTTTAAAAATATTTCGTGAGTGACGTTTCAAGTTCTCTTCCCCTTCTTCTCGATGAGTTCTGCTGATTCGTCACTTAAACCAGCCCTGTAGATGCCTAGACTTCTATATTACTTTCTCTAAAATGTTCTTCATCTCTGTTGTAATATGTTAATGTTGTTGTTACGATAGTCGCAATACTGGGGAATGAATTCCAGCCTTGTCAGTAAATATTTGCACATACTAAAAATATTGTTCTTATTTTTTGCAATATGTTTGAAAATACATTAGATCACATAAAATAAAGAAGAATATAAAAGTGTTGTTTAACATTTGGCTGTCGTTTTCATGTCGACCTCAGTGCCATCTGACGCTAACCCATGTCACTAAGACTTGGGATTACATTGTCCTATGGCGTGGTAGAGTGCGTTCGCGAAATTAACGTGTGTTAAATATGGAATTTTAAGAATACGTAGTTGAGGCGTGAACTACCGACGAACTGTTGGCAGTGGCCGATTTAATTATTGAAGCGGGATCTGGAGCATGCGGCCGCGGTCTCAATTTGGAACTTACATTGTAATTCGTTCTAGAATATGCCTCCGTGATCTGGGCCTCGATTATGATAGGAAGATAAAGACGTCATACCTTCACCTTGACGGTATAGTTGAAGATAAATTCCCTCTAGCGATTATAAAGATATACTACTGACCCCCCACCTTCAAGTTTTAGATAGGTACATTGATATGAATCAAAGGAAAGCGTGCGTCACGGTACACATATCTACGCTCTAAAATGACATAGCTTCAGTATGACGTCATAGTTGAAGATAAAAGTCTTCCGACCGACTACAAAGGTCCAAAGATCGATGCCTCCACCATCAAGTTTTGATGTAAGTTCATCATTTTATACCGTTTATCTACGCATTAAAAGAGACAAACATTTTGTTCCACCTAGCAATTTTTCCTTCAGTTATGATTCATTAAAAATTTCAATCGTTTTGAGGTTGACACTTTTAATAGCCTATTAAAAATATGAAAGAGAAATAAGTCAGTTTTAAAGTCGAATTAAATTCCGACATAACTGTCACTTTAATAAAACGAACGTGGAAATAATGTTGTTAGGTTCTCTCCTATTCACAAATAAGAGTATCTAGGCATCAGACACAGATCATATACGTCAAAAAGTTGCCACTCTAAAAAAAATATTTCGTTATATTTTTTCCATCTATAAATAAATAAACATACTTACCATTTACCATCTTTGAAAAAGTTCTAAAGGTTTGTTCTATAGGAACAATACCCTACACTAAATATATCCACATGTTATTGTCATTTAATTAATTTTACTATGTTTGTTTTATTGTTGATTATTATGGCTTAACACAGGCACAGCCTAAGAAGCCTTAATAAATTTATGAATACGTAAACGAGTGTTATTTTGAGTGAACAAATAAAATAAATAAATCTTCACTGTAAAAATATTTTTTTAAAAGTCCTCCAAAGCGGGTCATTAAATTATTTTCAAAAATATTTAATGAATTATGTTAAAATCTCAACAGTGTGTTATTTACCTTATTTATGAACGCAAGGTTTTTGATGTACGCAGATGATAAAAAATATACTTCAAAGTTAAGAATCCCCTTGACTGTCTTAAACTTCAAGATGATCTAAACCGTTTGACAGAATTCAAATATGAAAAATCGTATTAACGTCAATGTATCAAAGTGTTTGCATCCCATATCATTATATATTAGAAAACCAACCTGTTCAGAGAGTTTATACCGTACGCGATCTGGTTGTTATTCTTGATAGCAAACTTACATTTGAGAATCACTTCGATGACATACTGACCCGTGCACATAGAAACCTTGGTTTTGTACTTCGTACATGTCAGGTATTTAAAGATATCGCGTGTATAAAAATGGTCTACTTTGCTCATGTTCGCAGTTTGCTCGAGTATGCCTCTTCTATTTGGTCTCCACAATATGTCACACATAAAGAAAAGTTCGAGAAAATTCAATGGACATTTCTTAGACATCTTAACTGGAGATGCAGGTATACCGATCTCAATTATATGTCTTCCTGCAAAAAACACCACTTGCTTACTTTAGAAGATCGCTGTCTACTGTTGGACATGGGGGTGCTTCATGATATACTTAGTGGACGCCTTGATAGTCCGGCTCTTTTGTCGGAGCTATCATTAAATGTCCCCGGCTACCGCACCCGTCACACGTCGAGCTCTCTATTTCATCTGCCAGCAGTTCGTACGAACTATGCCCAGAACTCTCCACTTATACGTTTTGTTAGTGAATATAATTTGAACTTTCCCCTTATTGATCCATTTGATTGTAAAAAAATAACATTCAAAATGCGCGTCTTAAAACATACTTTTTTGTCTTATACTTAGTTTCAATAATAAAGTCTTATTTTGTCTTATCTTATTTTATTTTATTTTATTATATTTTATCTCTGATTCTTAATATTTTAAATATATTTGTATTTTCGACACTTGACACTTGTGCAATATTTACACACATGTCCACCCTCATTCCAATATAACACCCACCCTCTCACTCACTTACACTCACACAAACACACTAGTATGTATTGTACGTGTATTTAATGTATTTCTGTGGATATCTGTCATTGGTTTTATTATCTGTATATTTTATTTGTTGTATTTTGGTTACATGTATTACTGTTGATATCCCCAATAAATTTTTAAAAAATAAATTTAAAAAAATAACATAATAGAGTGGTCCATACGGAGAAAAACTATTCTATGATTATCGACCATTAAGTTAGCTACATATTACAGAAATACAACTGACTAAGGTTAGATTTTCCGTATCTTCTGAGCTATTTAAAATTCAATAAAAATGGCCCGAAAATTAAATTACTGGGATAAATAGTGAGAACGCAAATATTTACATAAAAAACATACACAAATGGCAAATATTTCGTATGGTTGTGGAATAAATTCATTATCGTCAGCCAGCGCTGGATCTAAGAGGGGCTAGTGCCCCATTACTTACTAAAAAAGAATGGAATATACACGTTTGAAAATTAATACGAGCATATTATTCTCGACTCACTTGGATGCTTTATGTTTGTTTGGTTCTTTATGCAAACTGAACCTATGTTAGGTCCAATTCTGGTGCCTGCGGATACTTTTCTATGTTTCTTTGTAAAATAATATGAAGCCTTTTCGTAAGCTTATCGCTATTTACTAGAAAATATAAAACGGTTATTCGTTTATATTTTTAAACAATGTTACCCAAAGAAAAACATTTCGTAAAATAAAATAAAATGAAAACACATGAATTTCGCGAACGTACTATAAACACCAGTTAACCCTAGCGTGTCGGGGCAGATACAATCCGATGGAGGCCACCCAATTATTTCCTTCGTTCTATAGAGCTGGGAGAAAAATGGAGATAAAAACATATAGAGGAGGACGGCAAGATAAGGCTGGGGGAAGTGCGAGAAGACAAGAACTAGTATCAGTAGAGAAGCAGGAATAGAAGATATCTCACAGCTTCCCATAATCTTTTTCCACTCAGTACAAGAGATTGAAATCCACTGAAGAAATTGCTTATTTGAAAAGAAAAACTGTCAGATTTTTTGAAACGTGTTTAACAGCTTAAAAATTTTTGTTGGTATTTTCACTTTTTTTTTCGCATTCATAATTTTTGTCAAAAAAAACTATTATCTCCATTTTTAAAGATACTGTCACTAATTGTCACTGACGTCACACGTCATGCCCACTGACTTTGCTTCTTATAAATATTTCGTACAAGTCTGGCGCGAAAACATAGAAATTGAAAAAATAAGATTTTCAAGAGTTGCCTAGTATGTAGGTGAAATAATTCAATTATATAAATCTCACCCGCATGAATAAAAGTTTCAGCTCTTTTACTTCACAAACATCAACAGATGAAATGATGAAGGAATATTTATGCTTAAATATGAGCAGAATGGTGAATGTTACACAGTGTGTAAAGTGGTCACTTAAACCGGCCAATTACAGGTCGTAGCCCTGAAAATTCCTTGACATCCATATTACCTTCTCTAAAATGTTCTTCATCTCTGTTGTAATATGTTAATATTCTTCAGGGACTCGATTCCAGTCCTTGTTTACAAAAATTTGGACACACTCAAAATATTGTTGACAAATCAACCTGGTCCATGAGGTAGTATAGAAATTTTAAAAATAAGATTTTCAGGCGTTGCCTAGTATGTAGGTGAAATAATTAAATTAGATGAATCTCAACCGCATGAATAAATATTTTCAGCTATTTCACTCCACAAACATCAACAGATGAAAGAATTGAAGAAATTTAGATTTTCAAATATGGGCAGAATGGTGAATGTTACACAGTCTGTAAAGTGGTCACTTAAACCAGCCAATCACAGATCATCAGCCCTGTTGATGCCTAGAATTCTATATTACCTTCTCTAAAATGTTCTTCATCCCTGTTGTAATATGACATACGTGTCTTTTTTAGGCTAGTCAAAAAATATACGTATTTTAAACCTTTGTAGAAAATCTATGCGCCGTCGCACGAAAAAAATAATAGAACCGTTGGCATCACGTTTTTTTGTTTATTTAAAAACGAAAACAATAACGTGAAAATACTCAATCGGCCCAACTCATTAAGATTATTTATTTATTAAAATATGTACATATTTGCGTTCTTGTAAATAAGCCAAATATTTCAATTAAATTGTTATTTACTGTTTCGAAAATGAGAAACAAATTATGGTAAAGCGGGGTTCGAACTTCTCATCTGGTGTTCGCTACACTATTCACGGGACCACAACCCATCTTTAAAACAATATGAGTTATTTAAATTTATTTCAACAGAGAGGGAAAACATTTTAGAGAAGGTAATATGGAATTCAAGGCATTTTCAGGGCTACGACCTGTAATTGGCCGGTTTAAGTGACCACTTTACACACTGTGTAACATTCACCATTCTGCCCATGTTTGAACATCCACATTTCCTCTACTCTTCCATCTGTTGACTTTTGTGAAGTAAAAGAGCTGAAACCTTTATCACGTAGTTGAGATTCATCCGGCTGAACCAAATCACCTACTAGGCAACGCCTGAAAACAATTTTCCAATATTCATACTTCTTCTTTTACCGGGTAGTAATTCAACAATGTTTGATTATGTCCAAATGCTTGCAGACTGGCTGGATTTCCTCCCTAGGGAGTTGTTCATATTTGAATTTATTTCAACAGAGAGGGAAAACATTTTTGAGAAGGGAATATGGAAGTCTAGGCATTTACAGGGCTTATGACCTGTCATTGGCTGGTTTAAGTGGCCACTTTACACACTGTGTAACATTCACCATTCTGCCCATGTTTGAACATCCACATTTCCTCAACTCTTCCATCTGTTGACTTTTGTGAAGTTGGTTCAGCCGGATGAATCTCACCTACGTGATAAAGGTTTCAGCTCTTTTACTTCACAAAAGTCAACAGATGGAACAGTTGAAGAAATGTGGATGTTCAAACATGAGCAGAATGGTGAACGTTACACAGTGTGTAAAGTGGCCACTTAAACCAGCCAATGACAGGTCATAAGCCCTGTAAATGCCTAGACTTCCATATTCCCTTCTCAAAAATGTTTTCCCTCTCTGTTGAAATAAATATAAATAAGAACAACCCCCTAGGGAGGAAATCCAGCCAGTCTGCAAGCATTTGGACATAATCAAACATTGCTCAATATGAGTTATTTTGGGGGCTTCAATTCTATTTAAAACGCTTGCAAGAAGTGCTCCCAATTTACACAATTAACACTTTGAGCACCGGCCGAATACACATAGAATTTACCCTGTGCCCGGCCCATTTTTATGAAATTTCATGCTTTGTGAAGGGTTTCTTAAAAGTGTTATAATTATGAAAACACTGGGTAAAATCAATTGAAACTTCTCAAATTTCTCATATTTATTTAACATTTTTGTATGATAGTTTTGCCAACATTGGCCTTTATTTATTTAACTTTTTGTACATAATGTTATTTGTACATTGACGGGCTTATTGCCAAATTGCAATTTTTTCCAACCAACCTATAAAATAAAAGTTTAATTTTTATAATTCAAGTTACAGAACATATTCAATAGAAAAAAAATATTAAAAAGTTAAAGATATATAAAAATAGAAATAAACGTATTTGTGAAGAAATTACCATAAATCAAAACTTTTACTCAATGGGAAAAAGGAAAAAAGAGGAAAGAGGAAAAAGGAAAGTAGAAGAGATTAAGGAAGAGAAAGGAGATGTTTCTTCAGACGTGATTTAAACAGAGATAATGTAGTAACATCTTTGATGGTGGATGGGAGATGATTCCACAGTCGAGCCGCATGGACACTAAATGAGCTAGAGAAGAAAGAGGAATTATGGATGGGTATTAAAAGAGTGCCTTGAGAATCAGAACGAAGAGGTAAACCATGAACGGATAAGCGTTGAAATTTTTCACGCAGGTATATAGGAGCGTTAGAACTATGAAGTACATTGAACAGAAGTGAGAGGGAGTGATAGTCTCTCCGCTGTCTAATTTTGAGCCATTTCAGTTGCCTACGAAAATCAGAAATGTGGTCATATTTCCTAAGACCAAAAATGTACCTTATGTATGTATTCTGAAGTCGTTTATGGAGAGCCACATTGCAATGTTCGCACATATACAGGTCTCACTTTCTTTTTTTTGTGCTTTATATCCCGGAGCCGTGCAAACACGTGATTGTAATAACCTCGCGTTGTGTCTCGGTCCCGTGTTTTCACGTGGTTTACCAGCAGCGAAAAAGTACTAATAAAAGTTACCCGATGTCAATAAAATGCACTTTTTTAGACAGCTGGTAAACCACGGGACCGGGACACAACGCATGGTTATATAATCATGTGTTTACACGGCTCCGGAAAACAAAGTGATAAGAAGATTTTATCAATATCCGAGTGTCTGTTAAAATCTATAGTTTAATAAAGCACGTATTAGAGTTTAATTTTAGACAAAAATGGCATCTTTCTTATTTATGTTGAACCGAAAATGTATTTAGTAAAACAGCTTCCTCGGTACAGTAGTAGCAAACTATACTAGAGGTCCCTGTTTGATTTGCTAAGGGATTGGCATTAAACGTTTATCCAAAAAGTGTTTCTGAAATAAATAATTCATAACATTTTTTTTTTTTCATTCTGATTCGACTTTTAAATGGCAAATATGACTTTCCAATGATAAAATGTATTATGAAAAAATGTTTTATTATGGGTTTAATTTGGACTTAATACGTTTGACTTAAGTCGCCCTCGTAGTGTAATGGTCAGCACGTTTGCCTACCATGCGAGAGGTCTCGGGTTTGATTCCCGGCATGGTCATATTTATTTAAAAGGGTGTTTTTACACCAGAATATTTCATAGTCCCTGGACTGGTACCTGAAATGTAAGACTGATCATACATTCATGTAACAAAAATAATTAAGATACGCTCCCATCAATGTACCAATGCAGTGCCCTATGTACTATTACGTGCGGAAAGGGAACGATTAATAATGATGATAAGTTTGTTTATATTTCTTGAATTAATTTAATACATTACTTTACTCATGCTTCATACGATGTAATATTCTGCCTATGTTATGTTATTTATTATTTTATCTATATAAAAAAATGTGTTATAACTGCGCACATACTTATATACATATTAAATTTTTAAATACATTCACATATATAATACGAGACAATAACAATGCTTCTTTATTAAATAAAGTAATTGTGCGACAGTCAAAAATACTATACAATGGACTCACTTACTTATCGGGTCCAGACTTTAGACCTTACCACTTCAGTGTGCAGCGACAGATATCGCCTTGTCAGTGGCCATCCTCAAATCATTATCATCACAAGTTAACTGCATTTGTGGGCACCGCAGCAGATGAGGATCATCCTGCACCTCTCCGCAATCACAGTTCATGTCATCTCCCTCCAGAAAACCCCACCTTTGTTGATTGTATTTGCGACAAGACACCCCTACCCTTAGTCAATTGAGAACTTTCCACGTAGAGAAGTCCAAATTGTGGGCGGTGTTTGTGCTTTCAGAGGGCATTATCCAGAGCCTATCGCCGAATTTCTCTCTCCACAGATCCTCTCTGCGTTTTTCTGCATAGGTCTTTAAGTCAGTTGTGACTTTGAGGAAACTTCTTCTCGATCCCAGTCTCGGAAGAGCCATTTTATGGTAGTAAAGGAGGTGTCTAGGGCCATGGGTCTGTTTGTGTCTCGCTGTGTCCGCTGCTAAGTTTCTTCTGATGTTGGGTGGAGCGATTCCAATAATAGGATAAAGTTTGTACACTGGCGTGGGCTTAAGGCAGCCGGACACCATTTGCGCCATGTCAATGAACTTAAACAGCACAATAACTAACTTCGAGAAAAATTTTACATCAACCTCAAAAAGCATATCATGACTACACTAACTAGACAAGACATAACGTGACTAGACTTTTTAAAATATTTCTTTTGTAACCCTAACGGGGTTTCTTTTTTCAAAAATAAATAAAAATAACTGCATTTTGAACATCCAAAATAACATCTGTAAATTTGTGTACGGCAACATAGCTGAAACAGGAGGATTAAATCAAGTGCCTGTCTGTAATGATTTTGAAATACTCAAGCAATTATTATGTTTACTCAAACTTAAACCGAAGTATTTAAAATATCACAACTGGCGATGCGTAAGCTGGTTCTCGACAGTAGGTATATTAAATTTTGTAAATGTCACAGCTCAAATGGATTACAAGGAAATGGAGTGAATGGACTGACCTTTTTTTGTAGTTTTTCTTATTTCTCAGCTTAAGCGGCAAAACTCCACACCGTAAATTCGTTTTCATTTATTATTAAATATGTTTTTCACGGTGGTTTATTAAATGAATTATTGGTTTTATGTTTTGCGATGCGTTTTTGTACTGACAGTCGATTAGCGATTAAACACGTACTTCAATCGCGGTCATAGCGGACACTGACCCCAGGTGGCAAAATAATCAAGTAAATAGTTTTTGGAACTATAAAGGTGCAAAAGGGACAGGATTCAAGTTGGCGAGAGAAAACGAGACAGGTTTAGAAACTTATTTTCAACATTTAAGTAAAGGAAATAAATAAGTTAAGTCATTTACAGGCCTTTTTTCCACATAATAAACAATGATTAATAATAAAAATACTGTGACCTTACTGGGGTTACCCGTGCCGAGGACACTTAACAATACATTTATTTTTTTTAAATACTTTTACATGTTAGAAGATTACAAAAAAAGACTAAATACAGAGATAATTAACAAAATGTTCAAACAGTGACCTGTGTGATTGAATTATTTCACCCAAGGCAAGGCAATGCCTGAAAACATTTTTAATTTTATGTACTTCTTGGACCAGGTGGATATTCATCAAAAATGTTTTGAGTTTGCCCAAATTATTGTAGACAAAAACTGGATTCAACCGCCTAGGGGGCTGTTAATATTAATGCATAACAACAGGGATGGAGAACATTTTAGAAAAGGGAACATAGAAGTCTAGACATCTACAGGGGTTATGAACTGTCGTTGGCTGGTTTTAGTGGCAACTTTACACGCTATGTAACATTCACCATTCTGCCTATATTTGAACATCAAAATTCCTCAATTTTTTTCATCTGTTGATGTCTGTGAAGTTAAAAAGCTAAAACCTTTATTGATGGGGGTGAGATTCATCTGAGTGAATTATTTCCCCCACATACTAGGCAACGCCTGAAAACACTTTTCAATTTTTGATATTCTTCTTGGACCAGTAGCTCAATCACAAATAACTATCGACGTGCTTAAAAACATGCTAAGAATTTGAGCGATCACATTGAACAATAATGAACATGCTTAAGTTATTGCAGTCAACGCGTGTGTAATCTCTAAGTAATCTTAAGTCAACGCTCGTGTCGGTTTGTTCAGTGTTTAACTCGTAAATAAATGCAGTTCACTGGCGAAAGATCGGCGTTTACCATAAAAAATAATACAATATATTTTATTTGCAAAATAGTAAGGAGTATCTAATACAAAAAAAGTGAAAATCAAAGTATAATTTCTATGGCGACTGCTTTTCTTGACATTTGGCTTACCAAACGCCGGCTTAATGCAATAAATAGCATGATAAATAATAAATAAAAATACCGGTTTTGGAATATTTTCCATATTTACACCGGTGAAATTCAAATATGTGATTGCGCAGCAGGATTATACGCAGCGAAACGTAAACATTTTGACATTCAATATTAGGTTTTTACGAATGTTCCATTGTGATCGCGAATACGATAAACAACCATGGTTAGAAATTGTTATCAGGTCGCTTATTAGCAGGTCGATAGTTATTTGTGATTGCGCTACTGGTGGATTCATGAATTTTCTTCGTGAGATAAGTGAGTTTCCATTATTTAATTCACGGATAATTTAACAAAAAACCACACAAACTTTTAAGCGGGTAAAAGTTCGGTCACTGTGGGGTTAAAAAACGCTTTCACGCTCGCTTACAGGACATTCTGGCACTTAGTCGCAACTGACCACAATGGAAGGAAAAATTAAATTAATAATTGTGTTTCCCTTGCACAATATATGTACATAATGCCATATAACCGCCGTGTACTGTGTACATAAAACCGACATGCATTGTACCAAGCGACTTTTGTTTTGTGTTCCACACATGTGATCAAATTACTATCTACACAGTAACTATACACTTTACAGTATACCGTGACTGTACAAAGATTGATCACGTTTGATGAGAACTATTTTCCAACGGCGTATTTAATCCTTAGAAGGTATCAAGGAAAAAACAGTCTCTTCATGTTGGAAAAACTAAACACATGGAAGTAGGAAGAAAAAAACCAAGCCTAATGATGAATGCAAATTAGAGTGGGCCCATGATGAGTGAAGTTTTTTATTTTTTTAGACATCAATGTGAAAGGGGTCTAAAAATTTGCATTTTGGATAAAAAAAAAGGATAAAAATTATTTTTATAAATATTTCATACTACTTTTGGCCCTCAACCGAGGTTTGAAGTTTATCACTGTCTGAACATTTTGTTAATGATCTATTTTGATAAAATATTTTTTTTGTTAGTAAAGATATAACTTAATCACATTAAAAATTCTAACACGTTTTAAAACTACCGAAACGCAAAAAGTTTACACTCCCCGGAACTGATACCGTTGAGCACCTGGCTAATATTTACGAAAACAATGACTCATTCAAACAATGCCACCCATTTATTACAAAACGAAGTGCTACTCACGTCTTTAGATGCTTATTCAATAAGATTAAATGAACGTTATAAAATTTAATTGGACTGATTTTCTAACTTAAATACGAAATGACATGGGCGGCCTCCGTGGTGTAGTGGTCAAGACGCTTGACTCACGCTCGGAAGGTTCCGGGTTCGATTCCCGGTGAGAACACAAAAATCAAAAATGAATTTTTCTCAAGCCTGGGTGTTCTGTGATGTAATTCACCACTGTAATTGGGCCTACTGGCTTGTAGTGGTGCAAAAATAAAAAAATAAAAAATAAATAAAAAATGAAAATGACAGCCGGTTTAGCACAAAAAATCTACTTTTTTGAAAACTTCAAGCTCTGGTTGAGGGCCTGGTTGACTTTTGCAGTTACCGTTAAACTGTTGTTGTCAAACAATGTTCGGGCAGGACAACGTCTGTTGGGTCCACTAGTATAAGTATATAATATACAGTCTCGATATAAGTATTTATAAGATAGCTTTTGCTATCGCGGCCCTGAAGTGTAGGACTAATCACCTCACCTTCATGTGTAACAGATGATCGAAATACGCTACGGGGAATGCTGAATAACGATGAAATAAATAAAAATATTAGTGTGGTAGGTAGGGGGTAGGTACTCTTATGTACACACAATGTTGTTATGCCGTTGTTTTTTTTTATTTCAGCGCGGTATTTCGCTTCGTGATGTAATATACCTACCATTTATTATCAGTCCCTTGTGAACGAATACAATCGAGCACGTAATCATGGTCCAAAGATGAAGCATTGGAAAGTTTCTGTTGGCCAGTATTTACATAGCCTCGACAAACACAGCCCTTATCTGACCAATATATATACTGGTACAGATTGGTCAAGATTATCACTACTCATTAAGAATTAGTTACGGACAGTTATTATCGTTGGGTTCACATCAATATTTTGTTCTGTATTTACCCACAAATAATTTTAATAAACTTAAATTAAATTCAAGAAAGTGTACGAGTTAATTCTAACCCATCCAACCCGTGCACGCATATTACAATGGTGTCAGAAGTTTGGATCCAGAACTATTGAAGAATTGAAAACTTGAAACCCAAGTCAGACGCTTCAATCATAACTCCAAGTAAAATATTACATGTACTAAGAAGAAAAGCATTGACTGTACGATTGGAACTGTCACAAAAGAAGACCCAATAGATCGCTGCCCTGTGTGTTTGAGTCTCCTCCGTCATCTTCCGTTCTGCAGAAAGAAGAATTCTCGATAGATCGCTGCCCTGTGTGTTCGAGTCTCCTTCGCCATCTTCCTGTTCAGAAGACAGAAGAATCGTCAGATCGCGGACCCTGTTGCCTGCGTGTTCGAGTACTTCGCCGTCTACTGGAAGAAAGAAGATGATGCTCGCCTTCTTCTTGTGAGTTGAAATAATTGAGAACTACCTAGCATAATTTAATAACTGTCGTATTTTTTATAATTTTTTGAGTTAGTGATCATTTTATTTTATATTTAAAAAAAAAATGTCTTTAAAAAGAGAAGATACCAACAAATCTTACACTATTGATTTAAATATAGCAGAAAAAATGTTAATCAGATTCGATGGTGAAAAATATAAACTTTTTGAATTCATTGATAACAGTGAAAAAGCCTTAAGCTTAGTAGATAATAACTTAAAAGATATCTTGTTTACATTAATTGAAAGTAAAATCACTGGTAATGCTAGAGCATTAATAAGAAATCGAAAATTTGATAATTTCAATATGTTAAAAACTCACCTTCTTAATGTTTATTCTGATAAACGGACAACAAGTAAATGGCATTTAGAACTAAATTCATGCAAACAAAAATTAACTGAAAACGTTATGCAATATTCTAGTAGAGTAGAGAACTGTTATATTCGACTGATTAATAGCTTAGACGATAACCTTTCTTGCGATCAAAGAGAAGCAAATATTAACTTATTGAAAAATTTAGCTAAAGATGTATTTATAACAGGCTTGAACGATGAATTAAACCTAATAGTAAAATCGCAAAAACCTGAAACACTAGAATCAGCTATTGCAATTGCTCTAACGGAAGAACAAGAAATTAAATCAAAACGAGAAATAAAAAAATATCAGAATATATCGTCGTACGAAAAATATTGTAAAATTTGTAAGAAAAATAACCATAACACTCATGAATGTAGGTTCAAATCCAAAAGTCCTCATGTTCGTTACGTAGTAAAACCACCTCCTGCAACTAATACTAATAATTTATTTTGCAAATATTGTAAGAAGAATAATCACATCATAGATAACTGTCGAAAATTGAAATTTAAAAATGAACAAAATACTAAGAAACCAGTTAACAATGATTTAAACGTGTAAGAGACTTTGGAACTGGCCATTCCAAAGGATCTCGCACGGGAAAATCGGGCCGAATTGGAACTTTAAATAACGCTTTTTTCTCATCATACATAAATTTAAAAATTAAAGACCAATGTGTAAAAGAAATTAACAATTTCTTAATAGATACTGGTGCTAACATCTCTTTAATAAAATCAAAGACTTTGAATAAAATTGTAAAATATAACAAAGAAGAAATTTTAACAATAAGAGGTATTGATTCCTCAAATGAAAAACCTAATAAAACTCTCGGTTATGTTTATTTGGAAATTTACATAAAAAACGAGATTATTAACCACTTATTTCATATAGTCAAAAATGACTTTCAAATTCCGTTTGATGGTATAATCGGAATAGATTTTCTCAAAAAGTTCAATTGTAAATTAGACTATTCTAGTCGAAATATAATTATGAAAAATGAGCAAATTCCTATATTTTATCACACTTCTCATGAATCGCCGATTCAGGAAGTTTTGGGTATGGATAGATCGTGTCTTTCATTGAACGTACCATACCAAGATAAAATTCCAAATAGTTTCAAAGAAAACAAAAATAAAAGTGGAAAAATATTAATTAAAACGCAAATTAATAACGCGGAAAATAAACAAAACGTATACGAAAATCAAACTCAAAGTTTGAATTATAAATCTCCAGAAATTAATGTTAACTTCAATGGAGAAAGCGAAAAATTAAATTCTAAAAATAATATAACTTGTGTACAAATAATTCCGCCACGAACGGAAAAAATAATAGAAATTTATATATTGAATCCTCAAATAAATGAAGGTATTTGCCCCGATACGGAAATCTTAGAAAAAGTTTATTTATGTCCGAGTATCGTTAAGGTAAATAATGATAACAAAGCGTATACTTCAATATTGAATTCTAGTGATAAGGAAATTAGAATTAACAAAATCGAAATAGCATTGGAACCGTTACCAAAGGTCAACAGGAATGCAAATGTACACATGGTATCGAAATCCGATAATTGTAATGCAAAAAGATTAGATGTTCTTCGAAACTCATTAAGAACGTCGCATTTAAATGATATAGAAAGAAATAGTTTACTCAATATTTGTGAAGAATTTAATAATATATTTTATATAGAGGGCGATACTCTAACTGCAACTGATGTTGTTATGCATAATATACCAACAACGTCACACCACCCGATTAACGTTAGATCTTATAGATATCCACATGTATTAAAAGAAGAAGTCGATAACCAAGTTGAAAAACTTTTAAAAGATGGAATTATAGTTCATTCGTCTTCTCCGTGGAATTCGCCAGTTTGGGTCGTTCCTAAAAAAGTCGACTCTTCCGGTAAAAAGAAATGGCGGATGGTAATTGACTATCGGAAACTTAATGAAATCACAATTGGTGATTCATACCCCTTGCCGCAAATTACTGAAATATTAGAACAACTAGGAAATTCCAAATACTTCACTACGTTAGACTTAACATCGGGATTCCATCAAATCAAAATGGATCCTAAGGATTCTGATAAAACTGGATTTAGTGTGCCTAGCGGTCACTACCAGTTCACCAGGATGCCTTTCGGATTGCGTAATGCTCCCTCAAGTTTTCAAAGATTAATGGATAATGTCTTATCAGGAATTAAAAACTATAGAGCCTTTGTTTACTTGGATGATATTTGTATACATGCGGATTCGTTAGAAACTCATAACATAAGATTAAGAGAAGTATTTGAAAGACTCTCAAAATTTAACTTAAAATTACAACCGGACAAATGCGAGTTTCTTCGCCCGGAAGTTATTTACTTAGGTCACTCTATTACAAGTGAAGGCGTTAAGCCAGATCATAAAAAAGTAGAATCATTAATAAAATATCCTGTTCCTAAAACACAAAAAGAAATAAAATCATTTTTAGGTATTGTCTCGTACTACAGAAGATTCATTCCATCGTGTAGTAAATTAACTCAACCTTTAACAAGACTATTAAAAAAGGATTCCGTATTTCAATGGACTAGTTCACAACAAGACGTTTTTGAAAAACTTAAAAATATTTTAGTATCAGACCCAATTTTACAATATCCAAATTTTTCTCAAGAATTTTTACTCACAACTGATGCTAGTAACTTTGCTGTCGGTGCCGTTCTTTCACAAGGGACGCCTCCAGATGACTTACCGATTGCATACGCTAGTCGTACTTTGAATCGTGCTGAATCAAACTACTCAACTATAGAACGAGAATTATTAGGAATAGTGTGGAGTATAAAACACTTCAGACATTATTTGTATGGTAGGAAATTTACTATCTTGACCGACCATCGACCTTTAGTTTGGTTGTTTAATGTAAAAGATCCTGGTTCACGTTTAGTCAGATGGCGTTTAGCTCTTGAAGAGTATGATTATAACCTTATTTACAAACCAGGAAAAGCAAACACTAATGCCGATGCATTAAGTAGAATAAAAATTTGTGACGAAGAACCATCAACATCACAAGATACAAAAATAAAATACGTAAATAATATAAAATCATCTCTCGAGTCTTACTCAGATTTCTTAGAGAAATATCAATCCACAATTCTAACAAATGATAACGTAGAAGAAATTTACGATAAATTAAACACTAAAAATAGTTTCGCTATTTGTTTAGGAGTAGATAAAGAATTTCGTAGTGACATCCAAAGAGAAATCGCAAATAATTTTGAAACACATGTTAGAAATATTAATAATAAAACCATAAAAATCTCTGACGTTTTAGAATTTAGAGAAAATGATCGAAATGTATATTACCTAATAAACAAACAAAACTATTGGGAAAGAGCTGAATATGAAAATATATTTTTAACATTAGTTAAGTTAAGAAACCTATTGTATTTAGGAGATATAGAAGAAATTAATATTACTAATCTTATGGATAGTTACGATAAGCTTAAATGGTATAAGATACGCGCTATAGTAAGATACGTATTTAGAAATTCGAAAATTAAAGTAAAAATTTTCCATAATCAGATCATCACACCAGACGTTAACGAAATAAACAATATATTGATAGAAAATCATTCGAATCCGACATCGGGTCATTCAGGATTTTTCCGAACATACAATCGTATCAAGGAAAAATACAAATGGTCTAATATGAAAAAAGATATTAGAAAATATGTCGCGCAATGTGAATCTTGTCAAAAGAATAAACTAGTACGTAAGAAAAACAAAGAAGCAATGGAAATTACCACTACAGCAAATAAACCATTTGAAAAAATATTTTTAGATATTGTAGGTCCTCTCACGTTAACTCAAAATAATAATAAATATATACTTACACTTCAAGACGACTTATCAAAATTCTCTCAAGCTTATGCCTTACCAAATCATGAAGCCTTAACTGTTGCAAAAACTTTAACACAAAATTTTATTTGTAAATTCGGGATTCCAGAATCCATCTTAACAGACCAAGGTACTGAATTCACTTCTAATTTAATAAAGGAAATTGCTAAATTATTTAAAATAAAGAAAATACAAAGCACAAGTTTTCATCCACAAACAAACGGTGCGTTGGAACGAAGTCATCAAACTCTCGCCGACTACCTTAAACATTATATCCATCAAGAACAGTATGATTGGGATGAATGGATTGACTTTGCCATGTTTTCTTATAACACAAGCGTTCATAGTACAACAAAAATCTCTCCGTATGAATTGATATTTGGTTATAAAGCAACAATACCTTCTTCTTTAGTTAAAGAACCTGAATTTAAATACACTTATAGTAATTACATTGATGATCTTCGACTTAAATTACAATCTAGCCAGAAAATTGCCAGAGAAAATTGTATAAAAACTAAAGAATTAAATAAAAAATATTATGATAGAAATATTAAAATAGAAAAATATAAAATTGGTGAATTGGTTTACTTATTTAACGAAGTAGTTAAATCTGGGAAATCAAGGAAATTAACCAGTCGGTATACTGGACCGTTTAAAATAGAAGAAATCAACTCTCCTGTAAATTATACAATTAAAATTAGAAATAAGAATGTAATCGTTCATTCAAATAGATTAAAAAGATGTTTATCTTAAATTATTATAATAAAACGTTTTTTTTGTATACGAAAATTAAGATAATTTTGTAATTTATAAGAATATTATTTGAAACATGAAACACTCTGTTTCAGACTCTGTTTGATGTTCCCTGCTAGAGAAGCAGTTGACTTCACTTCGAGTCAGCACGTCAATACACCTCTCCTCAATTCTACAGGAATATTTTACGAATCATACAAAAATCTTTATTATTATGGAAGCACATGGAATTTAATATCATACATAGAACTCGGAAACTTCGAAAATAATTTGGCATTATTAAGAAACACCTTAAGTAAAACGAAATTAATTTGCAATGAACATATTCTTAAAAATTTATCAATGTGTGAAACATCGCTTAAAGTTTTAGATCAGATGTTACCAACCCTAGAGCAAAAGGATAAAACCTTGAAAGAACTTGTTGGGCATAGACGAATAAAACGAGCATGGTTAGATATAGTAGGATCAACATTTAAAGTTATTTTCGGAACTCTAGACCAAGATGACGCCGATCATTACAATAAAGCCATAAATGATGTTACAAAGGACGAAAAAATGTTAATAGAATTACTAAAGGAACAAACGCAAGTAGTTAAAACCACTATTGTGAATTTCAATAATACAATTACGAATGTAGCTAAAAATGAAAAGAAATTCAATGATAACTTCGTGAACTTAGAAAAATATACGAAGACACTAAATAATAACTATTTTAATTTGAATCTAAAGCAAGAAATTGAAGAACATCTAGCTGTACTTACGATAATATTTAGTGAAGTCCAAAATGAATATACAAACCTCATAAACGCTATATTATTTGCAAAAAGCAATTCCTTACACCCGTCAATAATGACGCCAGAACAGTATATTAATGAATTGACAAAAACTGTAGCTTATCTTCCCCCTTCAACTTCATATCCAATCTCTCTTACATTGGATAATGCTTTTAAATTATTATCTCTTGTGGAATTACAATGTTATTTTTCCGATGGTAAGATAATATTTGTTATTTCTAATCCATTAATAGACCTTGTAAATTATAATCTCTACAAATTAACTGCTTTACCTATTCAAAAGAAAGACGAAACATTTTTGTTTATATTGCCATCAATTAAATACCTTGCTATATCTGAAAATAGATTGTACTATTTAACATTTCAAAACCTTGATTCGTGCAAAAATTTTAATAATGAGATAATTTGTAAAAATGACAATCCTATTTATTCTGTACAAAATAGACCGATTTGTGAAACTGAATTATTATTTAGAAAGGATAGAATACCTGAAAATTGTCATATTAGAATAACCAAAACTATTAATGAAATTTGGCATAAATTAGAGACTACCAATAAATGGATTTATGTATTACCAAGACCAACAATAGTAACCTTGTTATGTAAATCAAAGATACCCAAGGAAATTAAATTAACTTCAACAGGAATTTTACAAATTGATAAAAATTGTAAAGTATATACAAGTGCAACAATTTTGTTGACTCTAGACAATAATTTTGAAAGTAAATTTGAATCTTTACATCCTCAGTTAGATTTAATGAAAGATGATTGCTGCCTAAAGAACTTACCTATTAATGACTCAATTAACTTTTTATATTTGAATCCAACCAACTTAGAACTTGAATCCTTAACTTTAGCAAGCCATAAATTAGATTATATTATTAAAAATACTAGAAAAATCCAAGATGGAAATTTGTTTGAGAAAGTTTCTAGTAATAATTATTTTGTTTATATATTTTTAACTTTAATAAAATTTCTTGGATTATTTTTAATTTATAAACTTTATAAAAAATGTAAAGGTAATAACTCTGTCCAACCAAGGAATTGTTGTAGCACTATTACGAACTGTTTAACCTTTAATGTAAAAAAGGATTCACCGAATTCAAATCAAATTTCCTTAGAATTAAGTGATGTTAACATAAATGAAAATACAAACCTACGTAGAAGTCCAAGGCTAGCCAAATTAAGAGATAAGGAGTAAATAAAACAAATGTTAATATTGTAATAAATTTTATCTTGTATACATAATGTAAGTTAAGAAATCTTTATACATAATGTAATTTGAATTGTTATAATCTCTTTTGTAATTATTTTTTTTTTTTTCTGTATGTAATTTGACGTGAAAACAATAACGATAATGTCCATTTTTTTTATTAACTAAAATCTACGTAATGTAAACTAATAATTTACCTTACCTATATTTTCGTTCTAAGGGTGATGGTGTAATATACCTACCATTTATTATCAGTCCCTTGTGAACGAATACAATCGAGCACGTAATCATGGTCCAAAGATGAAGCATTGGAAAGTTTCTGTTGGCCAGTATTTACATAGCCTCGACAAACACAGCCCTTATCTGACCAATATATATACTGGTACAGATTGGTCAAGATTATCACTACTCATTAAGAATTAGTTACGGACAGTTATTATCGTTGGGTTCACATCAATATTTTGTTCTGTATTTACCCACAAATAATTTTAATAAACTTAAATTAAATTCAAGAAAGTGTACGAGTTAATTCTAACCCATCCAACCCGTGCACGCATATTACAGTGAATCAGATTCTTAATATTAATTAAGTATGTAATACGTTTGTATACGCGAGGATGTAGAACCTCTAATGGTTTTAATTGGATTACTAGCCAAGCAATTTGGCGGCAAAACAAAAACTTCGCCGCGTCGCTTTAAAATTTAAATAAAAGCATTTGGGTTGATTTAGCGCCGTGTAGGTACATAATTCGTACATTATGGGCGGTAATTTCACGTGTGAATCGCCGGGGTGTCACGGAAGGGTGGGTGACGAAGGATGAAACCGCATTGGTGACATTATTTGGGCGAAAATGTGTACACATAGCTTAAATATGGTAATTAGATAACACATTAATTATGCTAAAAGTTTGACAGATTGAATTTTTTTTGTATTCCTAGATATTTTACGGCGGGTGCCTGTAAATATATGTTTGTTTCGTACAAGCATGATGCCAAATATTATAAACGGTCTTAAAACCCACTCGTGCGATGTATTTCGTCGTGCTCTGATGAAAAATTGTGTTAAGTTTGATCATTTATTATGTTTAAAATTACACGATAGTATTTAGATAGAAATTTAATTCTTAAGAACTTGAAATCTACGTAAAAAAAATGTCACGTTATTATAATGTTTTTATTTTTTATATGTTTTGTATGAGTCTTTTTATTTAAATCAAAAAATTAAAAACTTTGTTCCAAAAAAGTTCTTCATTTCATTTCATTTTTTTTGCACCACAACAGGCCAGGAGGCCCAATTACAGTGGTGAATTACATTACAGAACAACCAGGCTTGAGAAAAATCACATTATTTTTTTTTGTGTTCTCACCGGGAATCGAACCCGGAACCTTCCGTGCGCGAGTCAAGCGTCTTGACCACTACACCACGGAGGCCGCCAATAATGTATGAAGCCTAAGTAAAAACTAACATATGTTATATGCAACTACTATGGGGAACAGAAAATCAAAATGACATAAACTGACTACAAAGAGAGCAAAATAAAATATTAAAGTAAGTATATGACCTACCCTATCTAACAGCAACTAAAGAACTTTTTAAACAAACTTAACAATTAAATTTAACTAAGCTCTGTAAACTTGAATCCTAAAAATTATTTTATAAATTAGCCACTGAATTGATTGAAGACGAAGACTTAAAACTTATAGTAAACATGAACACAATACGAGAATATCAGAAAAGTATCATATACAACCTTTTAAAACGAGAAAGGGACAATCGACTGAAATTATACAATAAACTACCAGACAAAACTAAACAAAAGACTCAGACAACCTTTACAAAAGATGTTTAAAATATTATTATTAACAGTAGAATGTGAATTTTAAAAGTAAAAATATTTTGTTAAATGTATGAAGCCCGTAAGGGTTCATCAATGAAAAGTTTAAATAAAAAAATGTTAAAATGAACTAAGTTTGCAACTAACCCAACACTCTCACCACTGAACTACGAAATAATTCTGGAAATTTCAATGTTAATATAAAAATAAAAACTAATTTTTGTTTTGGTAAGTACCAACTGCCTCGCTAAGCCTTACATTCATTATTTTAATTTGGGTGTTTTAAATTATTTAAATGGATAAATGTCATGAAAACACCGCCATTTTAAGCATGTTATTAATTCCCTTATTGTCTCCTGTAACATAAATGGTACATACTTTGTCTATGGTTGGCTCTCGCATGGGGTAGATCGGGGAGAAATGAGTCATACGCTTATAATAAAAGCTTTTATTCCATTCGCTCGCACGGGCCCTATTGTTAGCGGATAATAGTTTTGTGGGGAGAGTTTTAACAAATATATATTATTGCGAGAATGGCGCATTGCAAATTTTCCACATATATCTGAACTGAAAAATGGAAGCTATCGCCATTTTACTGCGCACCAGTCACTTACTATAAATTAAATGATGTGAATAAAATTTAACCGCCTAAAAAATATTTTTAAATCTCATCTCATTCTATGCATTAATACGAAAATTAGTTGTGAAAGTAAAATATTTTTTACACTCTTTAATGTTTGCAATTTGCCTTAATAACTGCAGCAACCAAACTAAGAAAAAAAATGTTTTTAAAAACATTAGACACACTTTAAACAAAACTACTTTAATTAATGTTTACTATGATCATTATCATCATCATTCCCTATCCGCACTGCATTGGTACACCAAACACAGCGTATCTTGATCATCTTTGCTACATGAAGGTAAGGTGATCAGTCTTACGCTTCAGGTGCCAGTCTAGGGACTATGAAATATTCTAGTGTAAAAACACCATTGTCCTCCCCTTACGGGGTGGTATTCGGATTCTCTACCTCTGACCACCCAGGGAGTCCTTCTTTATCCAAAGTCGTTCTCCTATTGTAAATATCCGTGTTTTTACTTATATTTTTGTGTAAGTTATGTTTGTTATGTTGCTATAGTTTTAAGAAATTGTTTTTGTATATTTGGATACGTTTATTTATGTAAATTGTTTGTGAACATATTTTTTTAATAAAAAAAGCGGAGGCATTGAGGGGATGCTGAGGGGTGGGGACGACGTGTTGGCCTCTGTCCATACGTCCTTCTCCCCCCTCCTTAATCTGCATAGAGTTTGTATTCCTTAGGAATATTAATAATAACTTTCCTCTATGCGCAGCTGACAGAGAGTCATCCAGGACTCTATAACAGCTGCGGGTGGATGGTGGGCTAAAAGATCTTCCCTCAATGTAAAAACACAATTTTAAATAATATTTCACATAAACCATGTCGGGAGTCGAACCCGAGGCCTCTTGCATGGTAGGCAAATGCGCTGACTATTACACCACGAGGCCGACAACTCTGCTCTAGCACAATCAATTATAAATTACGGAATAATAGGATGGAAAGGAATAAGTAAAACCACATAAGAGCCATGAATGAAAGCACAAAAAGCCTTACTAAGAGTAGAAAACAAAAAGCCCTACCAATACTCTACAGACAGACTTTTTACGGAATTTCCAGTAATAGACATAAGGCAAATATACATAAAGACATATACATATACATGAAGACACTTTCATCAAAAGCCTGACAGATATAATGACGGACAACAAATTTACGACACAAGACAAAGACAAAAAACAATACTTCTGCTACCTAAGGAAAAAAACGAATTATTGACGAAGACACTATAATTATCTGGCTCTTAAGCTATACAGCTATTGAAGTATGGATGTATCGGTAAACAAAATGAACAACAATGTTTTCAAAACATTAATCCATAAATGTATTACTAAAAGAACTAGACAGGAAGCTGAAGAATATGTGTCGTATATCAAAATATAATTTTAATTTCATGAAAGTCCTTTCTTATTCTATTCATGTAGGTACGTTTCAAAATCTTTTTTAAGTTTGTATTTTTTAATTTTTACACCTATAATATTTTCGTGTTACTTTAAAATTGATGTGAAAGTATGTACTTTTACGTATGAAATAAATAATACACTGACACTCCGGAACGTGCCAGTGAGGGCCAGTGGAGTGGCTACATCCATTAATAAAAATGAAATGTTATTGAATGTACCTACATATTGTTTAAAAATATTGCTTTGTAAACTATGTATTTGTATTATATATTGGATTAAATTAATAAATAAATTAACTCTCTAAGCATTATAACTAAATAAAGCTTATGCTAAGGAAGGCATAAAAACTCTTAATTGTCTTCCTTCAGAAGATAAAATAAACAATTAAATTTATAATTAATTCAATAAATACTTTGCAAAAAGACTTTGATTATGAAGTACTATTGAAAAATGTAAATTAAAATTATCTTATTTATGATGATTCAGTGTAAGTCGGTCTTCAAGTAAAAAGCTTCCTACTTTTGGAGCAGAACAGCATTAAAAACAAAATATCCATCTAATGCGTATGGATGTATTTAAACTGTAATAAATGGACATTAATTATTGCAATATATAAATGAAATATTGAAAATTAGAAAAAAGGGTTAGCAAATCACAACACACATGCAAACATTTAAGTAAAAAAGAATTGTACGTATTTCCATGGATCATATATGTATTATTTTTTTCCTTTTGTTTTAGTTATTTATTGCCCTGCTTATGTAGACAAACCTTTTTTTCCGAGTATCTATATTTTGTAAAATAGTTACTTTTCAGGGTCTGGGTCTGTTCCTCCATTTTTTTTACTTCATTTTCATAACTAAGGTCTTCAGAAAGTCAATGTGTTTTTCCGCAGTATTCGATGTATTTTTTTTGTTTTAAATTTTGATGTGTTGGTCCCATAGAATTAAGAAGAGCCCAGAAGGAGCGTAGAATCATATTTGAATACATAGGACTATGTCTGAAATTCCCCCCAGATGGGAAAAAATTTAATCATAACACAAATGTAAGGTAAAAAAAATAGCAATTTGTTAATTTCTCTAAAATTATATTGAGCTCGCGGAAACATTGATTGACACAACAAAGTAGATAAGTAATGGATCATGTAATAAGAGTTATTATTATTAATTAAAAATTGTAAAAAGGTTATATTTCCCTATTCTACCATATAAAACAAAAACATGTTCCGTTTTAATATAACAATGTAATATATAATATACGAAGAAAAAAAATTATGTCCCGTGTTTGATTTGTAATATGGTTGACCTCGAGGAATGGTATTTTTTAATGATTTTAATAAAAAAAAACATCAATGAACTTTTTTATGTTTGATTTTGACTAACATGCGCTTTCACCTAAGTAGGCATCTTTAGCACTGGTACGTTGTTTACATTTTCAACTGTTATACTATTTTTTTATGATCAGGTAAGTATTTTTTTGGAGACAGAAAACACAAATATAATTACTAGTTTGCAAAACAATTTATTTTTGGTTAAAAATGTTTGTTTTGGACCGAAATTGGGATTAAGCAATATTTCTTATTACTTAAAGATAATAATAATTTATATTCCAGTTTGGGAAGATCAAGCTCAAGTACCCTACGGTATACCTACACATCTACTCAATCAAAGTGACCTTAATTTGGTTTCACCGAGAATTTTTTTGGTTTAATAACGATTGTTTTAAAACTTTAATCATTTTATTCATCTAAGAAACCAATATAAAATATGAAAGAGAAATACTTCTATTTTAATTAAGCATTGGATGTGGTGTAAAAATTCAGCGCCACCTATTTGTTGAATTTGAAAACTCGAGTAGTAACGGCCTATGTGTCCGATTGTATAGCGTCTGAGATAACTTAATAAAAACAGGTATCGACAAGTCGGTAGAGCATACCTAATGTAGATAGAGAAAATAGAAAAGTTAAATTTACCAGACGATGCGCTCTTTTTTTAAATTTTCGTAATTATCAGGAAATCGTTGACAAAATGCAGAAAAACTCCATACGTCTGGGTCTCAATATAAATAGCAAGACGACACAGATTATTTGCAACAAATCCTATCCTGACCCTGATTTTTTTTTTTTTTTCATTTCATTTCATTTCATTTCATTTCATTTTTTTGCACCACAACAGGCCAGGAGGCCCAATTACAGTGGTGAATTACATTTCAGAACAACCAGGCTTGAGAAAAATCACATTTTTAATTTTTTTTTTTTTTTTTTTTGTGTTCTCACCGGGAATCGAACCCGGAACCTTCCGTGCGTGAGTCAAGCGTCTTGACCACTACACCACGGAGGCCGCCTGATCAGTCTCTCTATAACAATGGACAGACGATCGAGAAAGTTGACAGCTTTAAATACTTGGAAGTTCACATAACCGAGGATGGAAGCATGCACAAAGAGCTCGCAACCCTCCTAGGAACTGCTAGAGCAACTTTTAACATAGTGCGTGTTGTCTGGAACTCTAGTGTATACTCTGTCACAAACAAAATGTAGATTATTCACCTCTTGTATAGTGCCAGTACTCCTTAATGTGTGCAAATCTTGGCACCTTACCAAAGCTCATCACACCAAACTCCTGAGTTTTGAAAATAAGTGCATAAAGAGAATATTATGCATAAACTGGTTCGATTTTATAACTAATATGGAAGTCCGAGAACGGACGCGTCAGCCTTCTATAACGAGTGACTTGAGGATTTGGCGGTGGATCTGGCTTAGACACGTGCTACGCATGCCTCAGGAGAACTTAAACCCAAGTTGACTGTTTTTTAAATCTTCGAGCGCACGCCGTCCTGGAAGGCCGTCGATGACAATTTTTCGACTTTATTCGTCAGAACTAAGGGGCGATGGATTGACTGATTGGCGATAAGGTCACCTGGGCGCAACTGGTGATGTCCACATGCTCCACTTAGGAGCGGATGTGGAAAAGAAGAAGAAGAAATATACTATATTGATATGTAACGATGAAGATAGTGTTTGTAATTACCCCTTGAACAGATTTTGAAGTGTAAGAATTCATGTCATGGTGGAAATATTTATGATGTGATTGGTATACCAAATCAACGCCTTTTGCACCATTGGATGTGAATAAAATACTTAAATGATTAATGTATTCTGCGAATTACTAAAATAAATTATCGTCAAGGAAATGACGTCAGCCCGTAAGTAACTATGATGTTTTATGTTGACAGTTGTATACACAAATATACTAGTAATTTCGATATTTAATGTACAGAAATTTGTATTTTGTCAACATCAGACATTAATATGCCGTACCAAAGAGTTAAGGGTGATTCGCCTGGGGCAAAGATTTAATGAGCATCCTTCTCAACCACAATACCATTTGAACGCCACAAAACCGTCCTGCCTCGGCGTTCATTAACCCCATTCTCCCTTCACTGGGACCAACTACTGGGAGTCATGATCTAACATAAAAGTATCTAAATAGATGTTTATAACTTTTATGTTTTATGAGATTTTAAGTAAAAATAATATACATCAAGCCCCCAGTGAATAAAATATTACGATACACTGTTTTTACACGGCTTCGAAAATAACACGGGCCAAATTTATTTATTTTTAATTTTCATCATGTTTTTCTTTTTCTTTTGCCGTTCACCGTTAAATTGATATATCTCTCTTTTTTATGGTGAAGTTGTATTTTTTAGTAATCTTCAAATGAACATTTTCACATCGGATTTGGAAAGTAAACTTTGTTTAACTATGCTGGATTTTAATACAAAAAATATTTATCCTTGCTAAGCGAAGAATGAATGTGACGCCAATACAGCAATAAATCTGTATAAGAGAGAGCAAAAATATAGAACTCATAACAGGAAAACAGATACGCTGTTCATTGGCCGGTGTTTGTGCGAAAGAGTTTCAGTCGGTTATTGATAGTGATGGGGATGAGGACAGATGGGAATGCACGCATGTAAGATGACCGGCGTATTTCCGATTTAAAATTTATTTTGCTATTACATCATCATCATTCCCTTTGCGCACCTTGTTAACGAAAGGGCGGACTGTAAATGAAAAACGATTTTAATTCAGTTTTGTGATAGGGAAGTATTTGAGAAAGGATAGGAACATGGAATGGATACCTACCTTTTATATGATCTGAATGTTCTTCAATTTCTGACACTGGATGACAAAACGAAATATAAAATGTAACAATGTTTTTAATGACGCGCGACGAATTCAACCACTTTTTATCCGATTTTATGTGAAGTCAAAAATGTCGTTTGGTTTTTGTTCTAAATCCGAATCTTCTAATTTTGAATTTCTTCTATCTTGATGTTAGGTAGGTACCACAAGGATGGGTCAAAGGAAGGATGGGAACGAAAGGTAATCGGCCAGGAATAATATCGATAAATGCTGTTATTTACTTAACACACCTAGTGGTGCATATAGCACTGCATTGGTACACCAATTGCAGTGTACCTAAATCATTTTTGTTAGATGAAAGTAAGATGATCAGTCTTACGCTTCAGGTGCCAGTCTAGGGACTATGAAATATTATGGTGTAAAAACACCCTTTTAAACAGATATTTCATGTCTACCATGTCAGGAATCTACCCCAGACCTCTTGCATGGTAGGCAAACGCGCTGACCACTACACACCGACGCTATAAAAGCGCTAAATTATTTGTTTGTTTTTACAAATTATGGAAAAGGAATTATTAAACTATATGTCTTAATGTTTAATTTTTCGCAAATGTATGAACTTTATAATATTCCGTCTTTTACTTGTGGTAACACGATGTTACATCACCGCGCGTAAAGGAATTTTTTACCACAGTCTTTAAAGAGTTAATAAAATACTATTTGTTATTGGAATGCCATTAATCTAGATTAGTCTTTCAGTTACTTGACGTATAATATATGATGTGGCGGTGAATAATCTTTGTAACGATTTCCTCAAGTATTTTGATATCATGTTTTATTTTAAAAAATAAATTATGGTCTAAAAAATAGCAATTGATTTATTTTTTTGTAATCCCAAATTGTTTTTGATATAAGTAAACCGACATAGATCTTATTATGTACATTTATTACATTTTTTTTACACGTTACTGTGTGGATCGTATCCCTCGTGTAAAAAAGGTTCCAGTGTATTCAAATTTGTGAATTTTCGGTTGAAGCTCATTGTAATTTATTAGAGAAATAAAAGACGAGTGATGCTTTACTTCACAAACACAACAATATAATTTATTTCAACAGAGAGGGAAAACATTTTTGAGAAGGGAATATGGAAGTCTAGGCATTTACAGGGCTTATGACCTGTCATTGGCTGGTTTAAGTGGCCACTTTACACACTGTGTAACATTCACCATTCTGCCCATGTTTAAACATCCGCATTTCCTCAACTCTTCCATGTGTTGACTTTTGTGAAGTAACAACAATATTACGTATTTAAACTGATTATAACTATAAACTCTTGTATCCCCGGTTAAGCGGTCTTTCGGACAAAAATAATTACATTAAATACAGCATACAGTTTTATTCCACTTATATTTCCATTTTTTTACCAGTGACCGGGTTTCGTCGTGACCGACATCGTCAGACTGGTGGGCCATTGTGAACTGCTAATTTAGCCTCCTGCGATAAACATTTGTTTGCCAAAGTAGATTTCAGTGCACCGTTCACCCTGTTCCCGGCACTCACCGAATTCTTACAACGAATTCTTCTAACTGATTTGGAATATCTCCGTTCACACTGATCTCACATTTAGTTCTATTTTTATCCCTTTCAAAAACCATCACTTTTGATTTATCAACATTCATAAGCAAATCGCCTTTCTTGCATACGTCACAGAGTTTTGTTACCAAGATTTGCGGGTATTCTTTAAAATAAATAATTATAACAATAAAATAAACATATTATTAAAATTAACAATATTTATGTACATGCTGTTTGTTTACACAATAAAATAAATAAATATATATTAATATGTTTCTTTTTTGGGTGATACCGTGTGAGCTGGATTTGTTCCGACGTTTCGGCTACCATTGCAGGAGCCATAATTAAAGTAAACTGAGTGTTTTGTGGAAAAAAGTGTGTGTTTAAGTACTAGTAATTTGTACCGTGCCGCAGTCGGCAGTAGGCACATTTCTATTCATTTTCAACCCTATGGTTCCAGGTACTAGGTTAATTAGGTACATAACACTAACAATTATCAAAAACCAACAAAATCAGTATATTGTTGTTCCCCTTTTTTTATTACTGCTTCAATACGTTTTGGCATGGATTTCACAAAATTTTGTATGTATTCTTGGGAAAAAATATTAAACCACACTTTTTCGATGACGTTTTTAAGGTTTTCCTTTGATGAAAGCATCCGTTTATTTATTTCGATTGCCATTTTACGCCACAAGTTCACGATAGGGTTCAGGTCAGGACTATTTCCGGGCCAATCCAGTGTTGGAATTCCATGAATTTTCATATATTCTTTGACTAAAAAATGATTTTAATAGTGTTACATGTTTTAAATATTTAATTTTTCGGACATTATAAGTCACAGTGTCAGAAAAAACTAATACTTACAGTTTTTGCTCGGTGACACGGTGCAGAGTTCATTTTAGAAAATGCACCCAGAAATATAGAAATAGTGCATTTCAATTGACGGGAATAAAACTCTTCTAAATTTTTACTGTAAACTTCTACATTCACAGTTCCTTTTATGAATGCTAATTGCTCCCCTCCATAAAAGGAGAAACATTCCCAGACCTTTTGTACAGAACGATGCTTTACTGTTGGTCTAAGACAAACGTTATGCAGATCTTCGTCTCACCTACTGAATTATACCATCCGAACCAAATAAATTAAATTTACTCTCACGGAGAAAATAACTTGTCGCCAATCGATTTCGGTCCAAGTTTTAGCCCGTTCTTAGCAGGCAATGCGCATTTTTTTGGTCAGTAGTGGCTTTTTTGCAGGCCTCCTAGCAAAAAAGCCGCTCTTCCGGAGTCTTCGGCGTACGGTG
The DNA here is from genome assembly GCF_059751315.1 of Micrasema longulum. Classification (NCBI taxonomy): domain Eukaryota; kingdom Metazoa; phylum Arthropoda; class Insecta; order Trichoptera; family Brachycentridae; genus Micrasema; species Micrasema longulum. The sequence continues at coordinate 240,861 of NW_028277267.1, forward strand.
TGAACACCTACTTCAGAACCACCAGCCTTTGTGAACTCTGTCATTATATCCACGGCACTTTTGAATTGATTCTGCAAACAAATTCGCTTCAGCAGTCGATCCTCAGCATGTGTTGTTTTGTCTTATGCCCAGTACCTTTTTTCGCTCTAGAATTGCAAAACCTTTAATTTTTTTTTGTACAATCTAACACTGCAGTGTGACTGCATCCAATCTAAACTGCTATGGCTCTGAAACTCACTTTTTGCGTCGCGAACAACTATTAATTTTAATTAAACATAATTTCACTCTTCTCTCACTCACACGCATACTAATGCAAATATTCGCACACCTCTCTCTGACACGTTCATTACGTCATAATAAAACGATTCACTGAGATTCAGATAGTTTTTTGTAGCTCATTCCCCGGTACGGACCAAAATGATTAAAACAATATATTTACTGTCTGATCGTTTTTATTGCCGATTTTCAATGTGCTACATTGAATAGCAATAAAAACAATCACTGCTTTCTACCGTGTCAGTTTTGGTAGCTAAACGTTGCTTACAAAATATTGCACCCGGGGTATCGGGGAACATTGCGACTATTCAGGACATCCTGAAACGAACTACTACTAAAATTTTCACCGTTCCATTTTTACTAAGTTCCGATATATTCTGATTTCTCACCTCCGTCAAACCGCAGCCTGTAACTGACAGATAACCTGGCCAGAATCACGAATGACAGAACCGCCATAAAATATATAACATTGTTCCCGCGCAAAATTTGACAGCGTTGCAAGATGTAGTAGCATTCCGCGAATCCAAATTTAGAAAGGAAGATATATTTTTCTACTGTGAACGGCAATTCGCCATGTTCAGGGTTTGTTCGGGAAACAAAAATACTCCAGAAAAGTACCTTCGACATTTACAAAATAAATAAATGTTGGTACCTAACCTACTGCTTATTTTTTTAATTACATTTCTCCGTAGTGTTTTTCTTGTATAACATTTCCATGCTAACTATAATTAAAATAAATTTCGTTTCATGCTAGATATGGAATATATAAAGCAATTTCAGGTATGGATAGGCGGACCCCGATTCCAATGGGAAGTTATCTTCGACTGTCCATAAAGAAAACTCGATATTTTTGTATGAAAATGAGTATATTATTTGGATGAACATTTAAAGTATATTCGTCGGTAATCTATAATTGAACATGTTTGGAACAAAAAATGTATGCATATTTTGTTTTTCGAACAGAAAATTTAATTTTACTTTGTAGATGAAATTGAAGATAATTGTTAATTTTCCATTATAATTGAGCCCTTCCAAAATTATAAATGATATCGACACAAAAGCTGGTCCAGTCTAATCTTGTGGTAGTGTTCTGAATCTTCTTTACCCCCTAGACAGTGATTAATTTGAATATTTTATTTTTTTAATGCGACGACACTCTGCTTTTTATCATGGCAACACTGATAATAAAACGTTAAATGGTGTATAAAACTGCTTCAAAAACGGAAATAAAACTAATACGGTTTGATCAATTCAACCTTATTAACTGTTTTGGGTAATGCTGAAGGTCGCAATAATGTTCTAAATGAAAAACAGTATGTTTGATTTCACGTGTTCATATTTTTTGACATTTAATCATTAGTGTGGCCATATATAAACAAAAAAATAGTCGCATGGAAAAAATGAATATCCTCAAATTAACCACTCTCTAGGGTATAGAGAAGATTCATAATTGCGCTCTGTGGTGATATTCTGAATCTTCTCTACCTATTTATTTGACGTTCAATCATCAGTTTGGTCAGATATGAAGAAATGTGTGAACGCATGTAAAAAATAAAAATCCCCAAATTAACAACTCTCTAGGGGGTAGACGATTTAGAATACGACACCCCACACCTGACACGAACTAACTTGATCTCAGTTCACGAGAGCAACCGGTAAGGACGTTCGTCCGTGTTGTAAGTTATTTTTCAAAACTTTGATTTGTGGTTATTATTACGGGTAAGATATTTTGGAAATTGATAATATTTTTTTTTAAATTATGTTAAGTCAACCATATAAAAAATATTTTAAATCTATGTTTGATTACATAGTGGGTGGTTTTGAATGACCGTTATTATTTATAATTGAAGCACTTGGTACTGAGTCCACACTACTCTCCACTTTTTTTAATTATTAAATTTCTCATTTATGTCTGGGTTTAAAATAGTTAATATATTTTATGTTATTTCGAAGTTATTTTAAAGGTACCTATTTCAGCAAAACATACAAAAATTTACTTCACTAATAATAATTATAATATGTAGTATGTAGGCATCAGTGGCGAGCCGTGATTTATTTTATGGGTAATCTACAAAAAATATTTATTAATTTGTACCTGCATATACATGTAATACATGTAAGTAAAATAATTAAATACTACTATTTTTTTCTGTGGTTCTGTGAAAATCGACTCAAACAACAATTAGTATTAACCACACGATATACGTAGCTTTATTCTATACTATTTTGGTACATAACTTGCACAAAAATTAATTAGAAAACACCCCAATGACATTCCGTAGATATTTCTGTTATGATTGAAATGTCAACACTGAGCACTGGCCGATTCCTTTTAAAATGAATGATGCCAAAGACGGCCACTGCGAACGCCACATGTACTTTGTGATACATAATATTATGTTAACGGTATCCTATTGAAAAAAAATAGTCCTTCGGAAATAATGTTCTAGTTTCCAAATAGATAATCTTCAAATAATATTTGTAATCTGCAAGCTTGTTTTAATACTAAAAAGACGCGACTAGGTTAAAGACATGATTTATAATGTATGTTTTTATATGGAGGCGTAAGCTGGCTAGTTTCATTAAGACGTTATTTATCCTTAACTTTTTATATGGAGAAATAGGCTGAAGTAATCGGCTAGTTTCATTGTTCACTGAGAACGAGCAAGGTTCTGGGCGCACTTTATAGATTTATTTTATTTGTAGTAAGATACAAACGGTGGTAATGATTTATAATAAATAACAATTATTTTTCTAATTTTCCCTTAAACATGGTTACTATAAAACATGATAATTATCGAACGTCAAATATAATGGTAAGCTATGCATAATTCCATATTTTGGCGATTCGCCCCAGGTAGGCACTTATAGAAATATGTAGTATAGGTATGCGAAAAAATTATCAATATTTTTTTCAATAATATTTATGTTATATTTTCTGATAAATTTGTTGAATTAAATGTAGCGAGAAATAGTGTTTTTTTCGGTAAAAATATTGTTTTTCAAATGTCACCATTAAACGTAGAGCAGATGATGCTTGTTTGTAGGTTATCTTTATTACTACACAAACTTCCTCATGTTCAATGGTTTGAGAAAAATTGTTACAAGATTATCAAACTGAGCCATGTTTTGTATGCTATGGTTTTTCAAATTTTGAAATTACTCAACCCTAGTTGCCGTCGGTAAAATGTCCTGACTAGTGAGTTGGTTTCCCGCAAACTGGAAATCCATCACAACACATAACGATGCTGCTGTTGATTGATTGATTTGCAAGAAATCATGAAATGCAATGTTCAAAGGAACAAATAAAATTATATTGTTTTAAGAACCACTTATTTATTATCACAACCGGCTAGTTTCGGCAACTCTAGTAATTTTATTTATTCCTTTAAAATATAACAATGAATTACAAAGTTAGTGCTACAAACATCCAAAAGAAAATTTAAAAAAAGAAAAAAAGTAAAAAGTTCGTTAACATGAATTTTTTACACGTTTTCGAAAAACTAAAAACAATCAAATGCATTTATTTTTACCGCATACAAGAAAACACTTTTTATATCGAATTTCCGTAGCACTGAACTTAAAATAAAAAAATTTAGGTGCCCATGGTAAAATCCGACTAACACTTTACAAAAGTCTCCTTTGATGACGTTACCCTATTTAAATTAGGTACATATTATGTATTTTAAAAAACAATTTACTGCATTTGGCCTTTAGTTATTGTTTATGAAAAAACGAAATGAATTAAAAATACATTGAAAATTTCTTATCACTACCTACCATTAGATACGTACAATATGCGATTTATATAAATTATTAAACAATAAAATACTCTTAACCTACTCTCCAAAATAAATCTGAATGTCCCCTTTCGCGTGACTAGAAATAAGTATTTATTCCATCTGCCAGTATGTAGCACAACCTATATCCTCTATTGTTCTTGCTCAAACTTTAATGCTTTTTTTTTCATCCATTGATATATTTAACATACCCTTCAATTGATTTAATAATAAATTAAGATTCATTATTTCTGGCTGCGATACGCTTCCACTTGCTATTTAATGATGCTCACGCTTACACACACCTGAACACTTACTCCCACACAAACACACCTCTACACTTACTCTCATACAAATACACACAAACACACTCTTTTGTTTTCCACAATTCAATATGTTTTATGATTTTTAATTAGTAACTTCGCTAGTCTGTCTTTAAACTGTATCTTTTTTATGTTTTTATATAATTGTTGACTGTTTGTTTTTGTAAAATAAATAAATACGTATTTTTTTTAATGAAATAAATAAATATGTATTTTTTTTAATGAAGGAGGGATGCTAAAGAATAATAATGTAAACTTATTTATTTCGGTTATGCAACAATACAGATTTACGATAAATCGATTTTTGTTTTTTGATTTCTTTCGTATTATTAATAATTTTTCGATCTGGCAGATTTCTATGAGAACAAAATACTTAATTAATTTGGGATGACGAATATTGCTAATAATGAAGCGTTTATTTGTTTATGCCACTGCGCTGCTCCAAACTGTCAACGTTATCCGGGTCTTGGTACCAGAGCTGCATGCCGTGAACAAAAACACATGGATTGACGCATGGCGACGCCGACGTCACGTCGCGACGTGAATGCGACACGACGCGTCGTGTCGCATTCACTCGAAAAAAGTACTAACAACACGATTCACTCGTCTCATAGTCACAGTTTATCTTTTCAGAATACCCTATTTTAGTACAAAAATTACATTTTAGCAACAAATAAATAAAAATAAATATAAGAAGAGAATACAATATAATAAATTACTGAAACATCGTTATTATAAATAATTGGGTAAGTACTAACAACCTGCCAACAACCACAAAAACTCGCAGTTCCTACGTTGCTCCGGAATGCACTCTACCAACTTTATGTCCTTGCAATTTTTTTCAGTTGGCAATCATTTTTGCAAGGACGAAGCGTCTTTTCACAGATGTCGCCGTTGTAGCGCGTGTGCAATGTCAGCTTCGTTTTGTTGTTATTTTGGTCATAATCGGCACTCTTCTTTTTGTCCCTCCCCGCTTTTGTTCCAACAATAAACTCAGCATACTTATATAAAAGTTAAAAGTGCGTTCCCATGTGCTAATATTGTGGATTGAGTAATGTTCGGCTAAGTATATAGGTTTTTGAACTTGAACGCGTTCGTTCGCCGGACATCTGATGAAATGGAGCAACAATTCTCTCTATCGTGGAAAAACTTCCACGGGAATCTTTCCAACGGATTCTCTGGCCTTCTGGATAACGGAGAATTTGTAGATGTTACTCTTGCGTGCGATGGTGAGCTTTTGCAAGCCCACAAAGTCGTCCTATCGATATGTTCTCCATATTTCAAACGTATGTTTCAATTGAATCCTTGTCAGCATCCTATTGGTGAGTCACCCCTTTTTGTTTTATAACATTTTGTTCATTTACACATTTATTTCAGTCGTTTTGTCTGAAACAAGCTGGGTTTCATTTCATTTGCCGTTTATAAATCCATTAAAATAAATAATTAACGATCTATTTTTAACCTCCCATTATTTTTTAAATGCAACTTGAGACACTTATAATATTACAATAATATTGTGGAAACCATGAATAGTTTTTATTGTAATTACCTATACTAAGTACAAAAGTAGTTAAAGTAACATTTCCATCCGATATTTTTAATGTTTTCTCAAAGTGTGGTGCCACTTGCAAAGTCTTTGGATTAACCTTCTATTCCATATACCGGTGGGAACATAAAAAATGAATGTGATTTTTCTCAAGCCTGGGTTTTCTGTTCTATAATTCACTACTGTAATTGGGTGTTCTGACCTGTTGTGATGTTTACAAAAAATAAATAGATCACCCACAGTTAAAATTATTTCGTACTATATCATCCAGCTCACAACACAATAAGTAATTTGGAATGAAATTGCAAGTCCCGTGCAGCTTTATCATCTGTGTAAAATGGTCGAAGCTATGTGAAATTTGCCAATAAACTAAATCGCCACCTTCTAATTACCGAACAAAGCCCAGAGCACATAATAAACTAACAGTTTTTAAGAACTTTATCTGAATTTTTATGCCAAAATGCATTGTTATAAATGAAATAAAATATGTACCATGTTCTTTACAGTGGGGAAGTTCAGTTGTTTTGGTATTTGTTAATAGACTATTAAACTAACCTTAAGATTTATTTGATACATTTTTATGTATCGTATTATCAGCGCCATGATTTTTCAAAGTTTTGTCCTTCTGAAATTAATCCGCGTGTGATGTCTTAAGTCCTCTACTTTTCGGCTTGTTCTGCCGATTGGTACGTTGACGATAAGTAAATGGAAATCTTCCACATCTCTAGTATCATTGGTTGATTCATATGAACAAGTGACGTCGTTCAAAGTAGTTTATTTTTATTCAAATATTTTTTGTACATTTTCAAAAAACTTTGCCGTGTAATTTAATGCTCTAATTTTTACTGCGTAAGAAAACATTTTTTGTATTCAATTTTCCGTAGGGCTGAAATTCCTTATTATGCTTCTTCCAAATGTACGCAATATTGTTTGTTACTTATTTATTGATTTATTTTTACGTTCATTATGATTATTTATGGTAGAAATAAATTGACTGACGGGCTGTAAAGTAAAATTTTCAGGAGTCGATATTTTTTTAAATGGAAAATGATCACTCATTTTTTTTTCTTACTTTAAATCAATTTCAAATTAATGTTGGTAAGTAAGACAGGTGTTATGTAAACATTTCAGAGCTACGTAGGATAAATACTAAAAATGATTTCAATGTTAATCTAAATGGCAAAATAATAAACCCAATGCGTTGGTCTGGACATGTAGAGCGAATGCACAGCGGAATGGCTAAAAGGATTTATCATACTAATGTTAATGGACGCAGAAAACGAGGATGACCGAGAAAGACATGGCATGGTTAAATTCAACAAATATTCGAAGAGGAACATGTTAGAAGTCCGAATTATTGTCGGATGTATGAATATAGAGGAAGCGAGGGCTGTATGCAAAGACAGTAATGTGGCGTGATGGTTTGTTTGTTTTGTGTGATGTACATCTGTTGATTTTATGAATGTCCAACGAGAGGGGAACAATAAGTTTTGGTTGTAAATGTTAAAATTTACGTCCAATATACATGAATGTTGGCTTATAGGACACAACGTGAAATTCTGATAAAAGTGGTATGTTCATATAACTTAATATTGGCTAAAGTGGCGCGTCAGTCACAGCCTTTTTGCCATCTAAGTAATACAACTGCCCGTAGCAGTAATTCCTAGCCACATAACAAGGAAATAAAACAAATGAATCGGTTTGTATGTGCATTGTGTATAGTAAACCCTGTCGCATCCGAAACCACGACGATGAATAATTTAAAAAACCGAATGGTTGCTCACTTCTGCAGGGGAGAAAACAGGAGTGTGAGGGGGTAGCTAGCTCTGTGTTTTGCAAAAGTAAGCAACCATTTGGTTTTTTCAATGTTTTTTTAAAAATTTTGACTCACTCCTAAATTATGGTTTTTAATATTGCCATATGTCGTTTTGCTCACACCGATCATTGTGGTTTCAGATGTGACCGGGTTTACCATACACACTGTGTACTGATTACTTAGTTTTGTGGTGGATAATGACCGATTAGAACAAGTTTTAACTGCCTAAGTAGTCTGTGTACTTAAAAATGCTTTATTGTATGACAATTGAGTCACTTCTTGAACCAAGTTAAACCATGGCATTTTTCGACAATCAGTTATAACACTAAGCATTCCCTTTTTAATGCTGTTAAGTATCACTATGGCAGTACCCAGTAGGCCATAGATTTTTTTTGATAATTTTAAGATATGCTCAGTCATTACTCTAAAAACATACAAGTATGCTAAAATTTTGTCATTAATACTTACTAAACAAATACACTTCTTCGCAAGTGCATAAAATCTAAAAATTTTCAGTGAATTTGACTCGTGAAGTACGTAAAAAGTTTACCCCGTATCTATAAATGCTTTTTTATTATGGCTGACTATTCCACAACAATCCAATCACTTTAATTCAGAATCGAAACACTTTTTTTTATTTTTTTTATTTAGTTCCATTTTTAACATAGTCCAATACAATATTTACATTTATACATATTCTGACAATATTTATCACTTACTGTCCTAATTTTTAGTATTGAAAGTATTATTTTATATGTACACTTATATTAATTTATGTATATTCACTACCTATAATATGTATATCTAACCTAGTATTTTTTACATGTATGCTCTTTACATTTAATTTAAGATAAATTTAGACTTTTCTCATTTTCTATGTTTTCTGTCATTTCTTCAAACAACTTTTCCCTTGTACGCAAGGCAGTTCTGGGACATTGCTTTTAATTCCTTTTCCAGTCTTATATTTTTCGATTTTTTGTTGCATAGTTATGAAAGAACTCATTATTTTTTTGTTTGTTTTGAACTCGGGACTATTCCTTTAATAATTTTCTTCATTTCATTAGCAATATTGAATTTGATTCTCTGAACAATTGTCATATCTAGAAGTTAAATCATTTTCTTAATTTTCATGCGTCTACCACATTCTCATGACTCTGTTTTGTATTATTTGTAGTCTCTTTAGATCTCTCTTACTACTTAAATATAAAATGCTAGAACAATAATGAATGTGGGGAACTTTTAAATATCAGCATTCCCAAAGGTTTAATATTTTAGTATATTTAGTATATTTGTAACATGACTTGCCCAGCGACGTCATTCTAGTTTAATATAGCGTGTAATTGAAGGTTTTTGAAAAATATTAATGTGTAATCTGTGTATTTCAGTGGTTCTCCGTGATATATCCCATCATGCCATGAGAAACTTGATTCACTTCATGTACAATGGTGAAGTGAGTGTCCGACAAGAAGATCTTGCCAACTTTATCAGTACAGCTGAAACACTGGAAATCAAAGGACTTACCAATAAACATGTAAGCATTCCAAAGATCTCTTATCTTATATGCGGGTGAGATTGTTTGTAAGTCAACTCAATGTTTATTAGAAATACATTTCACATCAAGGACCTATTGATTCTGGTGTTTTTAGAGCAGTACCACAGGCATATAAAAAAAGAAAGAGACCTTGTTTTTAGTGTTGATGCATAATTTTTATTTTTATATTATTAATTTATAATTACATATGTTAGTACAAAATTATTTTATCCATATATCTAATGTTTCCTGGCTAAGTAAGATGCAAATTGAGTTCAAACTAGGCAAGAAAATCATTGAATTTGAAAAATAAATGTCTAAATGCAAGTCAGCTTTTATTGCATATTTGAAATGCTCACAATTAACCATTGATCAATATTTCTACGCTTAATTTACTTCTGTACCAATCCCACCAAGAAGAAAGTGAGACAAACGCTCCTCAGTTTTACACCACCATATTTCCAGGATTCCGGCACAAGGTTAGTAATAATAATAATGTGTTGCAATCTCTATCCTAATCTCTGCAATATCCTAATTTTGGTACACCAGGTTTTATTAAATAACTTATTTGCAGTAATAAATAATTAAAATTGTCCAACTATGTAATTATGTATATGAATAAATAAAAAAAACAAACAGTTAAGCACATATCTACTGTACTGCTACATGAAACTGATTGTATCCCTCTTTTTTTTTATTTGTTAATAATAGACAATGTTTCCATGATTACACTGATTCTGTATGGTGTTTTTAGATTTGTGCTGTGAAGCCTGAACTGAGCTAAAAAAATTATTTTAACTCCTTGCTTATCAAAGTTTTATTTATACTTTCAGAGCGATGAAGATAAATGCGATGATGTTCCTAAACTCCCCTCCCCCGTAACTCCACTAAATAATAATGTGCACAATTCACACGAAACCAATACAGACTCCGACATGTTTCCTGACGATCTCAGCCACGACCAAACTCAGAATCAAATCGACGTAAATAGCATTAGGCTCGCTGCCCTCAAGAGAAAATCTGAGGAATTCATCGCCAATAATTTTAGTTCTGATATCAGGGACTCCATATTGCCAGAAAAGAGACCCAAGTTCAGAGAGAAACAGATTCTCAACAGGCATAAGATCCCCAATAACTTCCCCAGAGGAAACATCTCAGTTAAAAACTTCAATACCAAATTGAGGAGTGATATTGTGCCAAATCTTAACATGTTCGATAATCTGAGTAATGATCTCGTAAATAAAAAAAATGATAAGGCTAGTCCGTTCCACGAAGTCAGAAACACGTTTTTGGAAAACAACGGAAGGCGTTCCGCGGAGTCTGTAAATGATATCAAATTGGAAAATGATGAAGATAATGATGATAGCATGCCCAAGTCTGTGATAACGTACGATAAGCATGGGGACAGTGAAAATCAAGCATTTCTGCCTTCCCGAGAACTTGAGCAAGATGGTATGTTATTTTATTGTTATTTGCATGATAGTTTAACTCCATCCACATGTATAATATCTTTTGAGTAAATTTTGTATCTACATATATGAATGTATTTAACACATTTTGTATGTCTTAGCACTTATGTATGTTTTGTTTTGGTGTAGTCGCATGATTTTCCACTTGAATATTTGAATTGCTTATTCATCCCATATTTTATTCAGTAGTTTAGAATTTTCCATAGTTTCTCGTTTATTTACTAACACTGCATTTTCGGGCGTACCCAAATTGAGGAAAGATGTTATATGATTTGTATTTTGTACCTGATGAAACATACGTAAAGGCATTTTCAATTTGTTGTATTACTAATCCCTTTTATAAATTTAACATACTTGTGTAAGTATTCTCAGGTTATTATTTATTGCGCTTATTATTTTGACTAAATCTCCACATCTTCACATTACACTCACCATATTATGTATGTTCATAATTTTCACTAATTTATTTTGGGAGGGTCTTCGTTATCTCAACCAGAAAATGCAGTTCCACACTAAAATTTAGACATTTCTTTTGTCCTGTCCATTACGATTGTAATTTCAAGTCTTGAAATTTGCTATAAACTCTATTTTCCTAATTACAATAATTGACAAAACGTGGTTTTAAAAATTAAATCGAACGAGAGTTGTGATATAATGAATGTTGTATTTTGTTAACCTGATTTTGAGTGGTATATTTTTTATAAAGCATCCACGATTTTGGTTAAAAATTGAAAATGCCCCACGTGGTTTCAGATGGTGCGAACACTGTCGATATACCGAACATCGGTCGCGCTACGTGGTCCATGACACACTGCAAGCTTACATCGGCCGTTTCGGGTCAGGCTTCATCGGGAGGCCTTCCTTTACCAGTCCAGATCACGACGGCCATTTTGTCCTCGCCCCAGCACACCATCGTCACCATACCTCAGAAGGAAGACGGTAAGAAGAAGTATCCTCAGCGCTCGTGCAGATTTTGTTGGCGGGCGGGGAAGAGGAGAGATACGAGATTCATGTGTCAGCAGTGCTCTGTTCCTCTCTGCAAGACTAACTGCTTTGAACAACATCAGAGTGAGGGGTTTTTGAATGGATGGAAGGATGAATCTACAGTGGTTCTTTAGATTTCTTTCCTTTGTCTATAATCAACACCGATCATTATGCGTCGCAAGAAAAAACTTTGTATGTTTTCAATTAAATTGTTTTACGAGAACAATAATTTTAAATGTCATTCAAATTTGAACATGGTTATGGTCCCACGGGAATGCTACGGACTCATTGGATTAGAGATCTGCGGTTCAAGCCCCGTTCTTCCACAGCTTGAATTCCTTGTCTATCTGTGGAATATTTACAACTTTGTGAAAAAGGGCCCAAAATTAAAATATTTAGACATAGTTTAAGAAAATGCATAATTTCTTTTTAAATTAAATTATGACACAACACATGTGCAATACTCATAAACATTATTTCCGTTTTATTATTGGCAAGCCCTCGCATATTGCCCAAGATGCTCACCTTTTGCTCAGGGGCTCTGATTTCATTTCCCAGTGATATCATAAATATTGAAGGTGATTTTTTTAAAGCCTGGGTGCACCGTGTGACCCTATTACATAAACAAACAAAATACTTGTTAAAGTATAAAATGATGCTTAATATGTGAGGACATATTTTATACACGTAGAACATTAAAAGTGTTCAGGATATGTCGTCTATTCAATTCTGAACTATCCCAAACGCCAAAACATTAAATGTACAGAGCGATTTTTTCTTCACAAACGGTACGTTCCAGAATATTGTAAACAAAATGTTATTGTAAAATTGTTAAAAGTGAGAGAATCCTGTGAAGAATTCAAAGTATAATTGCCTTTCAAGAGTATTCTAGCGGTTTAGGATAGTTTAGATGAATGATCTTGAGTGTTTGGCGTTGAGCAATACAGCAAGGAATGTAATTTCACCGAGAATCATATTCTGTAAAAAAAAAAGCATTATGAAAAATTGGCATTCTGTTTAGTTCAGAATTCTGAAGTCATAAGAAAGAAGGACGTATCTAACATTTTTTTCAAAAATGAGTTAAATATATATCGGAATCAGGAAAAAAATATGCATCTATTAAAAATATATCTATCTTCCTAAATAACCGCAACCCTATTATTTTAACTAATAAATGAGACTTAACTGCAAAAAGTCTTGAAGATTACTAAATATAAAAGGCGGTTCTGACTTATACAATTATTAAAGACTGATTAAAATACTTATTTTTTCTTCTATTCCGTTTTTAAAAACATCTGAAATTAATGTACCTGCTCGTATTCAATTAAATTTAAGATCTGCTGGTAATTTCGAAGTTAATTGATCATTAGGTCGGCATTACTAGTTTGAAAAACAGTAAATGGCCAGTAACGTCTATTTCATTTAGTTGAGTAGAATCAATTGGCATATTAACACTAAAAAAGAAAGTCGTTTACTTAATTAATAAATAAAAAGGGCGTTTCTAGCTAGAAACGTCATTTCATTGAAGTATAACATATTTTCTTGTATTTTTTTATACTAAAAAGAAGATGAGAATGTTAATTTTGAAATATATAACGTAATATTTATTGAAATTAAAACATATGTTCCGCTATGGCAAACCATAATACATACTGTCGCATAATAATATTCCTAATTTTTGTAGTATTTATCACACAGCGAATTTTTCAATCTCAGATTTACAAAATATTTATTTTTTTTGTTTTATGTAGAAACGTCCTTCTTTCTTATGACGGCAGAATTGAATAGACGATGTCGTAGTATTAGGACTCTTCGTCACTATGAGAAATGCAAAATATTCATTTTTACGAAACGATACATCTTTTGACTATTACTGACCACTCCGTATTGTGCTGTCTACAGTAAACACATTAAGCATTGACATGTAAGAATGTTCTTCCACAAAAGAAAAGCTATTTTACAATACATGTTTTGTTGAAATATAACATACCAATGTTTTTCCTGCGGTGCATTACATTACTTAAATATAAACCAACATTTTTGTATAAACAACCAATGGAATATCCATAGATTTTTGTCTACAGTATAAGCATAATACCACATAATACATATATAATATTGTTTAGGCAGTAGGCGTTTGTAAGATTTTTGGAAAAAAAAAACATGTGTTCTAATACTCTATATGAAATAAAGTTTATTGCCAGCAATGAAACTGGTGGTTTATTGCCAGCAATGAAGATGGTGCTTATAAAGTACCTATCTCAAATTAAATATTACATATTTTGCATTTAAAAATAAAATGTATTTTCATTGTGCCATTTTTTAGATTATGAATTTGTTGCACACCAACTAAAATATATTTACATGCACTAAGTCTTAGATTTATTTACTTAATATTATAATTATTATAAGAATACCAATAAACATGATACGCTGCCTTTTTAAGAATATATTATACTATAAGAAACGATAAAGAAATATGTATAAGATAATAATTGTGTAGAAATTTTTGATGAAACGAAATACCAAATTTTTAAGGTTGATGATATTTTTGTAATTAATCTTTTACATAAACTTTTCGTACTTGCATAAATATTTTTATATAAATACTTTGAGACTATATTATACATTTATATTCATTGAAAGAATGTTAGTATTTTACAAGATTAAAAATATGAGGCGTGATAAAACAAGGATGGAATTCTTCACTTTTTTTCATTTTGAGTGATACGCACTTACTGTTTATTTGGTACTTTTTCCGGACAGCAAAGATAATGAATTATTTTAATTAACAATGAGGAAGTTCAGTGCTATGAGAAATTTGATATAAAAATGTATTTTGTGTTCAGTAAAAATTAGAGCATTTAATTGTATGGCGAAGTTTCTCAAAAATAGATAATAAAAATTAACTATGTTACAAGTTCTTAAGAATCAACCAATGATAGAGTCTTGTGATTGATTTCCGGTATCTGTTGACTTATGTGAAGTTAGTTTTGCATCACCTAGTGGTGAATTGGTTCATCCGGATAAATCTCACCCACGTGATAAAGGTTTCAGCTTTTTTATGATGATGTACCGCCATTTACGCTTTGAAACCCTAGCAGTTGTCAATAGTATTTTCGTTTCTCTATCCATCTCTACATCTAACACATTTCAGACTAATGGTGGAGATTGCCATCTTTGTTTTAATACGCCTCATATGATTATGCATTGATAATATGTATTATTGATGTTAAAATGTAATATTTTCATAATTCATAATTCATAGTCTATCAAGTAGCTCCAAGAAAAAAAAAATGGCTTCTAATTTTCGTAAAATGAAACATAAATTTTTAATATTGCTTAGTGTTATAAGTAATTTTTTAAAAGTCTTAAAAAAATCGGTGATACATATACAAAACAGTGCCAAATTATGTTGGAAATAAAATTATTTACCCACATAATAATATTATGGAATTAGATAATTTGCTTAAGATATATATTTTTTATTACGTATCTACAAAATGAGCATTTGCTATTAAATTGTGAAAGCAATAATTAAGAATATTGTGAACCTGTGCACTGATTTAGCAAAAAAAATGCAACTTTTACTCAACTGCCATAATGTACTTTTTAGGATAGACAGAAAAACCCTTACTTAGAATGACTTAAACAAATATGTCTTCATTTTAAAATGTGAATATGTTGTCGAATTGTTTTGTGATCTGATATCTTCTACTCAAATAAGGTGCTAAGATTAAAGTCGTTACGATGAAATTAATATTAGATTGTTTCAGATTTCAGAAATGGTATTGTGAACAGATCTTTGGTTGACAATTTTGCTAGTCTAACTTGGTTTACAAAGGTATTAAAATGTTTTTAAAAAATTAGATTTTTTTTTACGCACCAGAATTTTTTCATTAGTCTGTTTTCTCATAACACACCTAACATTTAAAAAGTTACTATTTTTAAATTATCTAACACTTTATTCTAAAATTTACATTTCATACATAATTTAGATGATAGTTTATGTTTGTATTTGAAAATCTACCGCACATGTTTGAAAATTCTCTGTTTATATGCCTATAAATTTTTAGTTAAGATTTTAACGATATTGATGTCTAGTACCAAATGGCTTCTTTGTCAGATGTTCGTATACATGCTGAAGTATACCAGCCCCAATGGCCAAAACGCTTCATGCATGGGGGTTCTGTATTCTATTCCCTGCACGATCATATAAATAATGTGATTTTTATCATTTTCTGAAAAAAAAACTTTTTTTGTTGAAACTTGAGATGCACCCGAGCACAGTCGAACATTATCCAACACAATTCAACACGAATGCAGGTTTCGGCCGAGTCGGAGTTTGGGCTTATTTTTGGCCGAAACCAAAACTTCGGTCGGTCACCAACAAATAGTTGATCAAAGTTTGTTCACAATAGGGAAATATATATATATATATTTTTCAATTTTAAATTAATAAGGGTCTACGAAATACTGCAGAGTAAAAAAAATAAATTTATTGTACTTATTAGTGGCATAAATAATATTTTTTAATTTATAATTTTAAATTCCCGCAAGCATGGTCATTGCATTGGCTACGCCCCTAATACGATTAATTCTAGCCCTGATTTGGCTAAATTTTAAACTTTGTTTGTGACCATTTAAATTTAAATAGAGCATTGTCAAATCTTGACTTCACAATTGTCAAGGCCAAACATGTCGCATTTTTGTAAATTAATATTTTTTAAACAATTTCATTAAAAAAATTATCAATGAAAACATTTCTCACACAATATCCACATTGATTTTATCCATTATTGATAAAACAATTTCGTTGCTTGTGGGGCCAAGTTAGACAGAAAATTACCAATTTTGACGTATTCTAGTTAAGGGGCTTTCTACAATGATTACATTTTGAATATTTAGTTTTATGTGTAAGACAATAATAGGCCTACTGAAATGTCAATATTTAGCAATAGTGCATTTAAAACTTAATATTTTTGAACCATTCTTTAATGTACATGTAATTTACCATGAAATTCCACCACAAATGCCGCCATGCATTTAATAAATCTGAAATTATTTTGATAATTAAAATAATAAGCATTTATCTATATTTGTCGTACTGTAAATTACAGTAAACCTATTAACAATTATTATTATTTGAAAATTGCATTCAATTTATATTTGCTCAGATAATATTACTATAGTTTAGTGGATTGTTTCTCAATTGATCTCATTTCTATGCAATATTGCAGCCATTGTAATAGTGTCATTTAAATTTTTAATGTGAGTTTGTGTTTTTATTCTTGTACGAGGTATAGTGTATTTTGAAACTTGTATTTTATTTAATAATTGTCTATTACACATTTAACAACATGCACACTCTTCATTACACATAATGGTATATACAAAAAATATATTTAAAACCAAGTATTTTAAATTCATACTTTTTATACCGGCATTTAATTATTATTCTTCGATTTTATATTAATTTATAAACATACAATTATCCACATCCCATGACAATAAATAATGTGCAAAATCAATTCATAAAACATTTTTTTACTACCAAATCTTGAGTCAGTATAATATTTACTACCAGTTTCGCCTTGCGAGCAAAATCATTATTTTAATGTTTTAATGCTTCGAAAGCACTTATACCACCTTGATCAAAAAGTTTTACAAATGGTCACCGCGTAGCATTCTTGTTTGTCCAATTTTAATTATCATAGTTAAGTTGGTATGACTGTCATTGACATTCCCACCAAAGTTTAGCGAGTGCGGCGACCTTTTTTTGGCTTGACTTTATGTTATTGTGAAGAGCAAATACCAGAATTATGGAGAGCCAACTAATGCATCTCACATCACAAAAACACACCATCTCAAATGCCATTATTATCCGTTATTTGTTTTGCCAAAGTAACACAATTTACCTGATCTGGCTCCGTGTGACTTCATTCTCTTCAATCGACTCAAGAAATTGCTTCGGGAAACGCGTTTTGAAAGCCCAGAAGAGATAACGAAAAAATCCAAAAAGCCATACTGAAAATTGGGTACTTGCTAAAAATGTTTCAAATACTGGATCAAAACACATAGGTGCGATGCAGTGGATTGGGATTACTTTGAAGGAAAAAATAGTTGATCTAGATCAGGTCTGGGCAAACTGTAAGCCGCATTCGACCCGATTCGCATTTTTGTGCGGCGTGCGAGCCATAATCGTAAATCTGGAAAAATCTATCTAAAAAGATACATCTCAGTGATGTGAAGTGTTAGTGTTATTATAAAGGTAGTGTGCCCTTTCGTTGGGAATAAAAGTAATGTGCAATTCACTAACTCCGCTAACTCTATCATCCGCTATTTACAAAATTACCAATCCAGTTCTATTAAGTTCTATTCTTATTAAATGGTTAGTTTAATAACTCTAATGAGAATGACTTTTTTTGTATTGAAATTCCGTTTTATGACTATAAATATTATTTTCCTTGCGGCCCGTTGTTCGTTTTCAATTCCCGGCGCTGCCCTTCATTTGAAAAGTTTGCATGGGCTTGATCTAGATTAATAAAGGTGTATTTACAAATATTCTAATAAATCCCTGGAACTTTTTAATAGATGAGGCTTATCTAATACACACAAATAAAATAATCTCAGCTTTTTCCCGTTTTCCGGGGACAATTGCAGATGTCATTGCTCCTTCATTGTAACAATAATACATTATCATTTATTCTTTTACATATTTAATACATAGTAAAATTTTCGGTTGTATTTGAGATTTCTCCATATTATAAGTAAATATGTATGTATTTTCTAGTGTTTTAGTCAGTAAAGTGTGATTTTTTTTACATTAGCATTAATTAATATTTAAACTTATGACGAAAAACATTATTGAGATTAATAAATTTTGATATTATGAATTTTGTATACACTTGTGAATTATGTACATGTCCTGTTTTTTAAGAATCTTGAAATTCTCAGCCAATGTGAAAATGAGGGAAATTATTACTTATAATGCAACAAAAGCAATTTGTTGAAAGCAATCTTACACATGTATGTGGGAATTCTGGCAACACCGGGCGGAAGCGGATGCGAGACGCCAGTCAATGTACGAGCGGCGTTGTGCGGAGACCCAGTTGAAATCTTAAAAGTGATTGTATGAATCAAGTCTAATAAAGAAGTTTAATAAGAAATGTTTTCGTTTTATCCTATTCACTGTTCTAATCCTACAACTTGGGGGCTCGTCCGGGATACGAAAAAAAGTGAATTAAATCGGAAATAGCGAGTTACGAAGAAGTTTCGAGAAGAAAAAAGACGCCATTTTTAAAATAGCCGTTGCGATTTGCGATTCATAAAGTGAATTAAAATCGGAAATAGCGAGTTACGAGAAGAAAAAAAGACGCCATTTTTAAAATAGCCGTTGCGATTTGCAATTCATATTCAAGTGAAATTACGAATCGAGTGATTCCGAGAACAATTGTGTAAACTGCAAACATAGATTTATATTATATCTAAAAACATTTCGTGCCGATTTTGACATAACCGTGAAGCGACATTTTGTAAATTTTGAATCGTTTTCGACTCTGTGACAGCGCGCAACATGCCTCCGAAAATCGACAAGGCGGATGGAGAAACGGCAAAATTCACATTTAAGGACATTGAAGATGCCCTGACTGTATTTAGCGGCGAAGACAACTCCTGCGTCGACAAGTTTTTTGAAGATTTCGAAGATGCTGCGAATTTGGCGAATTGGAACAGCGTGGAGAAATTTATTTATACGAAAAAATTATTACGAGGAACGGCTCAGCTTTTCGTTAAATCGGAGTCATTTAAATCATGGTACGAGTTGAAAAAGGGCCTACAAGAAGAGTTTGGGAAAAAAGTTAATCCAGCCGCCATTCATCGCCTACTAGCAACGACAATGAAACTACGCGACCAAAGTTGCATCCATTATTTTTATCAAATGAGGGAGATAAGCAATCGCGGAAACATAGATGATGAATCTTTAATGGAATACGTTATCGACGGCATATCTGATTCGGAAATAAACAAATCCATTCTATATGGTGTAACAAGTCTGAAAGAATTTAAATGTAAACTCGATATATATTCCAAAATATCGATAAAGCAAAGGTCAAAGGGTGAGACCTTTAAAAATCAATTAAAAGAAAGTTATCCTAAAGTATCGAAAGACAGGTGTTTTAACTGCGGAGGGATTGGCCACAGGTCTGGAGAATGTAAATTTAAAGATAAGGGAACGAGGTGTTTTAAATGTAACGACTTTGGGCACATTGCGTCCAAATGTTCTAATTTAAGAGTAAATACCTCCAAGACCACACTGAAAGTAACCGTCCAAGAATCAGAATCTCCGCTCTACAAAACAGTAATGTTAGGAGGGAAATCAGCAAAAGCATTCATAGACACTGGTAGTGATTTAAATTTGATGACAATTTCGCAGTTATTGAAGATGGACCAGGTTAATCTAATCGACGATCCCTTAGAGCTCCGAGGAATAGCAGAAAAAAAGGTGACCACAGTTGGACATTTCGAGACGATGATGAAGATAGATGATTGTGAGTTCCCAACTACCTTTCATATAGTACATGACGCAGTGCTTCCCATGACAGTCCTCCTTGGCAGGGCTATTTTACAGAACGTCGACATGATGGTGCGTGTTGGAGGAGTTGAAGTCACAGAGAATACTGTAGATGAACAAGTAAAGAGTTTATACTTAATCGAAACAAAAGATAACTACGATCATGTAGAGTTAGGAGACGAGATTTACCGAGAGAGAATAAACACAATGGCCTTCAATTATTCTAGGGAGTTGCCTAGAGTTAAAGAAACAAATATTAAGATGAGAATTGCTTTGGAAGATGAGGCACCCATTTACCAGCCACCCCGACGTTTATCCCCTCGGGAACTAGAAGTTGTAAATAACCAAGTAGCGGAATGGCTCAACGATGGGATTATTCGCCCAAGCAGATCCGACTTCGCGAGTCCAGTAGTGTTGTCAAAAAAGAAAAGTGGGGAGATGCGTCTGTGCATAGACTACAGGAGACTTAACAAGAAGACGATCAAAGAAAGATTTCCAATCCCGCTGATAGATGATCAAATAGACAAACTACGAAATGCCAAAGTTTTCACTACGCTTGATTTGAAAAATGCATTTTTCCATGTACCAGTAGAAGATAATTCCATCAAATACACTTCGTTTATCATACCAAATGGACAATTTGAGTTCTTGAAAACCCCTTTTGGTTTATCCAACGGACCAGCTGTTTTTCAAACTTTCATCAATGCTGTGTTTAGAGATATGATGCTGAGTGGAATTGTCCTTACTTACCTAGATGACCTAATTGTTCCTTCCAACGATGAAGAAGAAGGCCTACAAAGATTGGAACTAGTCCTGAATAGAATGAATGAGTATGGACTAATAATTAATTGGAAGAAGTGCAGAATACTGATGAGGTCCGTAGAGTATCTCGGACATGAGATCCAAGAGAATGAAATTAGACCGAGTAGATTAAAGACCAACGCTGTGACTAGGTATCCAATACCGAAAACCTTAAAAGATGTCCAGTCTTACTTAGGGCTGACAGGATACTTTCGGAAGTTTATACATAACTATTCTAAAATAGCAAAACCACTGACGAATCTACTGAAGAAGGAAAATGAATTCATATTCGAAATCGAGGAAAAGACGGCCTTTGAGATGTTGAAGAAGATTTTGTCAAATGACCCCGTTTTAAAGATCTATGATCCTCATTTACCAACTGAACTACACACAGATGCAAGCTGCGAGGGATACGGTGCAGTTTTACTTCAAAAGGATCCGTACGATAATAAGATGCATCCCGTATATTATATGAGTAAGAAGACAACAGATGCAGAACGAAAATATCCCAGCTATGAACTAGAGGTACTTGCGATTATAAATGCTTTAAAGAAATTCAGAGTTTACCTATTGGGACTGAGCTTCAAGATTGTGACAGACTGTAAGGCCTTTGTCCTTACCCTGAAGAAGAAGGATCTCGCACCACGAGTCGCCAGGTGGGCACTACTGCTTGAAGAGTATGATTACGTCGTGGAACATCGAGCTGGCGAGAGACTAAGACACGCTGATTCACTAAGCCGACACCCTGTTGATTGCTTTATTCTTGAAAACGAACTAATAGCGCGATTGAGAAGGGCCCAATCCAACGATGAGTATTTAAATGCCATACGAGAGTTACTCACTCTTGGGAAGAGACACGAAGACTACACCTTAGATGGAGGAGTAGTCTACAGGGAACAAGGAGGCTATAAGCTTATAGTAGTTCCAAAAACTATGCAGACTGAATTAATAAGAATGTACCATGATCGTGGCCATTAGTAGATGCTTTTACTAAGTTTGTGTGGATCTATAGCACAAAGACTACAAATACTACAGAAGTTTTAAATGCCCTGAACCTGCAGCAACAGACGTTCGGGAATTCCAGAAGAATTATAACAGACAGAGGTGCTGCATTCACGTCCACGGAATTTAAAGAATACTGTGAGATACAAAATATTGAGCTTATCAACATAACAACTGGACAACCACGTGCGAATGGGCAAGTAGAACGCATGCACCAGATTATCATTGCTGTCATATCAAAGCTTAGCATAGATGACCCCACTAAGTGGTACAAATTTACCAGTAGGACACAGCAGTTTTTAAACAACACATTCCAAAGAAGTATTGGTCGCACACCATTTGAAGTATTGGTAGGTAAAAAGCAAAGGAGTCAGGAGGACTTCAAGATTGAAGAAATAATCAGCACTGAGCTTCTGGAACAATTTATGAGTGAGCGGGAAGAAGTGCGTGAATCTGCAAGGCAGGAAATCGAAAAAGTACAAAGAGAGAACCGGCGCGAATTTAATAAGAAAAGGAAAGCTAGTAACAAGTATGCTGTTGATGATTTAGTTGCAGTGAAGCGAAGTCAATATGGACCTGGTCTAAAGCTCTGTGCTAAGTTCTTTGGACCATACAAGGTCACCAAAGTATGTGGGAAAGACAGATATAACCTGCTAAGAGTTGGTGGAACTGAAGGCTCACGGGAGACGACGGCGTCAGCAGACCTGATGAAGCCTTGGAGAGTGGACGACACCGATGATGATTCATCCGAGGCGGATGACTTGCAGGATGACCGAGTTGTGGGAATTCTGGCAACACCGGGCGGAAGCGGATGCGAGACGCCAGTCAATGTACGAGCGGCGTTGTGCGGAGACCCAGTTGAAATCTTAAAAGTGATTGTATGAATCAAGTCTAATAAAGAAGTTTAATAAGAAATGTTTTCGTTTTATCCTATTCACTGTTCTAATCCTACAACTATATCTTTATTATTTTATATTGCTTATTTTTTTGCGTGTGCGTGATCATTTTTTTTAATGTAAGTTTTTATTATGTACTGAAATGCATGACATTTCTTAAATATTATTATAGCTTTTATTTTTGATTTTCGGTCAAAAATACCAAATATTATTTTACTTTTGATGCGAGAGTGTTTAAATCAGTGGAATAAAGTTGGTACTAATGATTTTTATCTATAAAACAGCGAAGCTTCTACGCTTTCGTTTCTTTTAATTTTTGCTACACTACCCAATCTTACACACTATTGAAACAAATTTAAGTTGTATTGCGAGTTCTTATTTTATATACACTTGTGATTCTAAACAATTATTATAATTCAGTTTAATTCTTGCTATCGATTGCCATAAATTTAAAAAAATATAGTTTTCTCTCAGTAATCCGCCACCCTAAAAACCAGGCAAGCTTCCCATTAGTTAAAACAACTAATTATAGTACATACATTCAAAATATTGTCAAATTTTAAACAGGTGTTTAGTAAAAATAGTTTTTTTGAGGAATTTGTGTGAGGATTTGAGTGTATTAGCTGCAGTCTGACAAAAGGGAAATGTCACCTTTTTTTTACAATTTTAAATTAATAAGGGTCTATGAAATACTGTCGAGTAAAAAATATTTTCTACTATTTATTGGTAGCATAAAAAATATTTTTAAATTTATAATTTTCTTTTCGATTTGAAAGCAAAAATAACATCAGATTATAGTAGTTATAAGATAATCGAGTGGCGGATTACTGAGAGAGTACTATATCTGTTAGAATAAATTTTATAAAAAAAGAAAGAAAAATCAAATTAATTAAATATATAATGAACTTATTAATTTTTGCCATGTCTTCGTGATTTTGTAGAATTATGAACTATTTAAAATATTTTATCTGCCTAGTTAAAAATTATTTGGGATTGTGACCGTTTTCTTTATCATATTAATACTTTTACACTGTGCTTACTTATACCACTGATTTTTACATCCTTGTATGTGTTTGAAATTATAGTGCTTCTTTCTTTTGATCTCTGAAGAATTGGAAAAAAAATGTTTTTAAAAATTTGTTTGTAGTTCTCTTTTTGTACCCCAATATACTTATCGTCGCCTGCAATACCGCATAACCTGTCTTTAAAGAAAATATTTTACTGCAATAAATTCACTACAGGGACTAAGAGCTGTTAGTTTAAAATTATTGATATTTTTACTATAATTTATGATAGTTTTTATGATACTCCAGCAGTATTTTTGGTTAATAAAAATTGTTAGTCATATATGTATTAACAGAACGCTTTTTAGGTTCCCCTGACAAAAAAATTAATTAGGAAGTTCAGTGGTTTTAAATTTTAAAAAAAATTGTTAACAGACTATCGAATAAAGCCAAAAAAAATTTTATGTATCGTATTATCATTGCTTTGATTTTTTAAAGTTTTGTAATTACTCCGTCCACGATGTCACAAATTGTCGGTGAGTTGAGCTGACATTTAAAAAGAAAACCCCATATGTATGAAAACACGCATAGTTGATTGGCTATTGTAAACAGCCGTTGAACAGAACCTATGATATTTTAAAGCAGTTATTTTTTTATCAAATTGTATTTTTATTAATTTTATCGTACATTTTTGAGAAACTTCGCCTTAAAATTAAATGCTTTAATTTTTACTGCATGTAAGAAAACATTTTTATATCCAATTTCCCGTAGCACTGACCTTCCACGTTGATAGTTACGCGGTATTACAGTATCACTGACGATATGTTTGACAAAAATATCTAATAAGTTTTTAAATTATAGGGGCACGGAACACATCATATCTTTTGTTTAACAAAAGTGTATATTTTATATGCCAGTAATGTATTTTTACATCACCATTGAATATGATAGTGGTCAAGTAAATATCAGTAACCTTTTCATTTCATTTTTACTGTCTTTTGCACTTGTTATTTCTCAATTTTATTTTGATATTACGCTGATGATGAAAGATAATGATGAATGAAGAGGATGTGAGGTATGTACGTGCCCTTAGAAAAAAACTTTGATATTTTTCTATAACCATTTTGAACAAATTTTGAGGCTATTTTTTCTTGAAATAATTTATATGTACTCTCTTTACCTAAAAGGTATATATATATATCCTCATCTCTTTGAATTATATAAAATAAACAATATAATATTGTGTATATTAAACACAATGACAATTTTGTCTTTATTTATGATGTGCAAATAAAATTTTTACATTTTTGTATAAATATTTTTTTCAATTACACCTCTGACCTGATCTTCAAAGTAAAAGTTTTTATCTTGCATTTCAGGTATGTAAATATTTCACTACTTTATTAACATTTTTAGCTATATAGAGTGTCCCAAAATTCACTCAAAATTTGAATTTTACGTAAAAAACAGTTCAGGGTTATTAAAAATGGAGAACAGCGCATTTTCACATTTAAGCAATATTAAAAAAATAATGAAGGTTTTAGTTTCATTACTGCAGAACAGCGCTTATTTAACAATACATATTTAACAGGAGCATTTTTAATTACCCACCAAGTCAAAAGACTTTTTGGTTTGACGGCTGCAGTTCGCAATTTTCGTAGAAAAAAACGGTCGGAATAGTGATTTAACTTCATCAACTAAGAAGAGATTAATTTTAAAAAGTCAGCAAAAACTATTGATTAATACATTGAATTTGCATTCTGAACAACCTATTCAACACAAAACGTCGAAGCAGTTCGTAAATGTCGGAACATTAATTTGGCACCATGGTCAAGAATTGGGCATTTCGAGAAGTTCAACATAATCTCACGAAAGATTTGCATCTTCATGCTTACTCATTGACGCAAGAACTCGAGCCGACTGACCACGCATAGTGAAGAGAGTTCGTTGAATGGATTACGGAGCAACAAGTGGATGCTGATTTTTTTAACTAAATCATTTTCGGTGATAAGGCTCATTTTCATCTTGATGGCTCCGTTGATCATCAAAATTGTCACATTTGGGGTTCTCAGAAAATCCACAAGTTGAGAAACAAATGATTTTGGGCTGGAGACATCACCGGACCATTCTTCTTCGAAAATGCAGCTGGTCAGGCAATAACAGTTCATGGTGCTCGCTATCGCGACATGATAATCCAATTTTTTGTGCCTAAAATGTAAAATATGGATGTGGACGACATGTGGTTTCAACAAGACAGTGCCACATGCCATACATCCAGAGAAGCAATTCAATTACTGGATCACTCACTTCGTGGTCGTGTAATTTCCTGTTTTGGTGATCAGAATTGGCCCCCCAGGTAATGCTGTTTAAGGCCGTTGGACTTTTTTCTTAGTTTAAGGTTTATGTCAAAGAGCACTCGACCACCCACACCTTGAAGGAGGAAATTGAGTGCTGTACCAACAAAATTTTGCCACATTTATGCAAAACTGTCATGGAAAATATCGACAAGAGTCCATATGTGCCAGCAAAGCCACAGAGGCCATTCATCTGTTATGCTATTCCATATGGAATATGTATATTTTCGGCATGGGATTTCTCAGTGAGGAATACATTATAACCAAAGATTTTTACAATGAAATACTTAATAAAAAATACGTACCCCTGTATTGTATGCTTTGTGAATCAATAAAAAATATACAATTTTAAATTTAAAACATGTGTTCTCTATCAAAATTACTTGCGTGAATTTTGGGACACCTCTATATTGACAGTTAAAAGTTTCTGTTGGTCAATTTGTATCAATAATTGGAATGTATAACACGTATATATTTATCTGTTTTATTATAACAATATTAACACATAATATACTATTTTTCTAAATAACTAAGCTTCAATTTACAGGAGATAGCAAAAAAAGTTAAAAATCAACATGCCATATTACATAGAAGAATAGAGCAGCTATTTCTGTTTTCACTAAAATATTGCTTTCAATGGTACATATTTCAAAAAACACTTATTGACCTATCTTTAAATTGAATACCTCGTTCTAAAAGCTCAAATGTCACAAACTAACAGAGTGTTTAAGCTGAATACCATGGTCTAACTATGGTTTATATATCTTTTAATGAAATAAAATCATAGATTTACTTTAAGTGCACTGCATAGAACATGAACATTTTATGAATATTATATTTATATTGAAATATTAAATAAAATGTCAGTGATATGTGCTAGATAATATTTGGACCTTAGTGATTTTAGTGCTGAAGATATTATAATAGTATGAATTTTTAAAATAAAAACAGCGGTTTTTCAGAAATTTGTACAGTGGATGAACTCTTCATATTTAGATTTGTAAAAATATTCAGTAAACGTTGCTAAAAACATAAATATTTAACAGACTATCCTGAACACCTTTTGAACTGTCAAATAATGAGTGATAGTGGCTCTGAATAGTGGTAGAAATGCTATTTAAGGGATGTTTTCTGTTTTTAAACAAATTGATGTGGCAAATGAGTTCAGTGGTTTTTATATATTTTTTTTATATGTTAATGACTATCAAGCAAAAAAAAAATTTTGTTATCAGCGCTATTATTTTTGTAATTTTGAAATTACACCGCCTGTGTCACAATTCTAGTCTGAGAGTTCTGCTGATTGGTGAGTTGGCTTCCCTTAAACTGGTAAATCTATCAAAACACTTGTTGGTTGATTCTTAAGTACTTGGGACGTAGTTCAGAGCGATTTATTTTTATTAATTTTTTCATACGTTTTTGAGAAACTGCCCTATAATATGCTTTAATTTTTACCGCATGTAAGAAAAAAATTAATTATATCCAATTTCCCATAGCACTGATCTTCCTTATTGCTGCTTTTACAAAAATATAGTTTTTTTAACAGTGAATTTGAGGTACTTGCATATGATTTTATTGGAAATATTTGGAAAGAAAGATTGTATGGACTCATAGACAGAATGATAAAATCCAATAATATCGTTTTGGACATTTGATGTTTTTAGAACTAAGTCTTTAATTACGTTGCAGATCGGATTCTTTTAAAAAATGATTATTTTAATATAATTCTAATAAAGTTATTTTAAAATGCATTTCAATTCGTTACGACCACCATTCGAAGAGCAGACGTATCTTTTTTTATCAAATTAGAAATCATTAATTGTAAAATTAGCGCAGGACAGATACATATGCTTTTGCTGTAGTTATCACCAACGTCGGGGGGACTCGGCAAGGAACTAGAAGAAGAAATCACCCTTTTCTTCATAAAATCACTTTTTATGAATTCTTATGTATTAATTTTGAGCTTTCTGAATGTTATTATAGATTTTATTGAAATAATAGGAGTAAATTAATTTTAAGGTCTTAGTTTAACCCGTCTTTCCATCAAAAACTAATTATACATATATTTTTTTGTCAATCAGAAATCATTTTGTTAATCAATATTGAATTTGAAATATTGATAATTTTTACTAACGCCTACATTGAGGAAGTTTAATATTATATTTGCGCTCTGTTTTACATGTGACGACGCCGTTCGCCAGCCTTTTGTTGAAATTTTTCAAACGAGCCTTTCTGGTCAGCGATCTAATTTATTTCAGAGAAGTTTTCTTGTAGACGTATCCTAATTCTGTCCATGAACACATTTTTTAAATGAAATTTGTGATTATGGTAAACTTCCTCATTGTAAATCAACATTTAAAGCTGTTATGTGTACATAGTTCATACAATTTCTCTATTAGGTGCGATGTCTCTCGTCGTGGAACAGAGATCTTCTTCGTCGGGCCATCTCCCCGTTAGATATCAGTACATCTACAGCAGAAAAGGCCACAAGCAACTTGTGTACATGAACTTTGTGTATACAAAACATTCTACGAGTAACGGGAAGACATCGTGGCGCTGTGTGCAATACTTCTCCCTGAACCGTTGTCCGGCCACTGTAGAAACAGTTGGTGCTTTGATATATGGAGTAAACCACACCCATAATCATGAACATTGTTTTGATAAGATAGTGAAAAATAGTGTTTATGAAATGAACGACAAGTGATGACCTCGAATTTTATGTTTTAATCCACAATATTTGAGTATGTCCAAATGTTTGTGGACAAATACAGGATTTATCTCCCTATAGAGTTTATCAAAATGTGAAAGTTCTGATTTTATTTTTTTATAGACTATCAATCATCATCATCATCTTTCCCTTTCCGCCTAATGGTGCATAGGGCACTGCATTGGCACACCAATTGCAGCGTATTTTGATATATTTTGTTACATGAAGATAAGATGATCAGTCTCACGCTTCAGGTACCAGTCCAGGGACTGTGAAATATTTTAAGTGTAAAATCACCCTTTTAAATAAATATTTCACATCAACCATGTAGGGAATCGGACCTGAGACCTCTTGCATGGTAGGCAAATTCGCTGACCATTACACCACGAGGCCGACGATAGATTATCAAACTAAGTCAAAAAATTTAAAAAATGTTTTTATGTATCGTATTATTAGCACTATTTTTTATGATTTTTAAATTACTCTGCGTGCGACATCACAATTTCAAGACTTTTGTTTTGATCAAATCGTCGTGATCGTAGAATGACTTATGTTTGAAAAATGTGACGCTGACTTTCTTTTATATAATCCAGGTTTGAAAAAAATATATATACATAATTAACCCAAGTATCAAAGGAGATACTTTTCTACTTATCTAGTCGTGAGATAGTGTCAAAAAATTTTTTCTTCAAAAAGTTCTACGATCATGACGAAATGTGTTACTGCTTAGGAAAATGCCATTGTGTGTGATGGAGAAAATCCTTTAATTACGCTGTTACTGTGATGAACAGATATTTTGTTGTTTTGTAAATAAAGTTAAATTTTAATGGTGTAGGTTTAAAAGCTGTGAAACAACAAAAATACCCCGGAATAGCAATAACAGATGATTTAAAATAACACAACAAAAACAGTTATTCAATTATCTACTTAATTTAAAAAGCTTTCTCATGTATATAACAACACATATGCTACTGAAAATACACAAATTTTATATAAGACCAACTCTCAAATACGCGATTCAGATACGTAAATCCTATTTTGTTAAGGACTTCAACTTGCTTTGAAAGAGTCCAAAGACGTCGCAAAGCTGTCGCCGAGCCTGAAAGAGGGCTGACTTGATACAGACATAAAATACTTGATAGGCCCACATTTTGATTTCCTATTCAAACTAAAACAAGGTTCTCATCTTCAAGGTCACAGACTCAAACTGTAGAA
Source organism: Micrasema longulum (assembly GCF_059751315.1). NCBI lineage: Eukaryota > Metazoa > Arthropoda > Insecta > Trichoptera > Brachycentridae > Micrasema > Micrasema longulum. The sequence continues at coordinate 271,133 of NW_028277267.1, forward strand.
AACTAGATTCAATTTAAACCCATGGAAGCATTTGTTGTGCAATAGGGTTGTTGATGGTTGGAATAAGCTACCGCAAGAGTTGGTCTCAATGTGTAGTCTGAATAACTCAAAACGTGGGCTAGATTTGTTTTGGATAAGTTAAAATACATCATCAACTAACTTTAGTTAAATTAGATTTAAGCATATCAGCTTTAAGCTGCTCGCTTAAAATTAAAACAATAATAATTTAGAGTTGTCAAGCTCCAAAGTTAGCCAAATCTTTTAATTTTTGTAATTATTTGCTTTTTTAATTCCTAGTTCTGACTTATATAAATCTTAACCTTAGGGCTGATTTGATGTGTCTAAAATAATACTACAGTTGTAGTAAAAACTAACTGTGAATTATTATATTTTATTCAGCATGTGATAATTTCTGGTTTTTCAGAAATATTATGTACTCTTATTTTGAAAAAAATGTGCTTTTTAGTGATCAATGAAAAATCTTCATTGTAGAATGAGAACCAAAGATTCGTCAAGTAATATTGTCAATTTAAAATTTCAGAAGAATATTTTTTTATCTTATTTCTAACTTTGATTGCATTGTATATCTAATTTTACTGCTTGTTGTGTACCTAACCGGGATATTGTGATGGATTAATGTTACTAGGTAATAAGTATAATCGAACTTGGTTATAATAATCACAGGAATAGCGAGATCTCGGAACTTATAAGGAAACATTAGTTGACATTTAAGTTTGTAGTTTTCTCCAAACATTTATTCAGTTTTATAACGGGCTTCTCGGACATACTGTACAAAAATATTGTCAACAGTGGAGCGAAAACTCTTCAATCGTTTAAAAACATAATTTTCAAAATAAAAACCAAATGGATCACTATTTTAGTACCGATGCCGCTGGGCGTTGGGATCGGTTTACGTTTATGACACTATGTAAGTGTCTAAGTGTCTAATCGGTATTTTCGCTGACAACATTCACAAGGTATTCCACATATGGTTAAAATTGCGTGTAAAAAATCCAAGCTTTGTGAATTTTAGGTACAGGCTCGGCACCATATTACAATTTACAACTTTTTTGTGGTTTATGAATGAAATACTCGGGTTTTTACAATGTTTTTCTTTTTTTTATGTGCTGCGGTCAATGCATAATGAACATTACTAGTGGGTGATGTCAGATAAATTAAAACCTAACCCTTGACTCGTAAACATGACTACTAACAAGCGGAAGTGTTTCGATTTGCAAAAAAGTGGCAATTATTTGTAGAATAGAATGTGGCGCCAAATCACTATCCACAGTGTCAACATTGTGAAAAAATACAAATGTTTATTTATTGGTATTTGAAATTTAGAAAGTGGTATGTTTGTAAGCATTTATTATAATTTTCAATTGTGACAATATGCAATGGCGATTGGATTTAAAAAAACATTTTTCTGGTATAACGAAGAATGCTTATATAACAAGCAAATTCAGTTGATTCCGTCTTCCTCGTAATAACCAAGTTCGACTATATATATTTTGATGGATTTATTTTAATTTTGTTCCTTATTTTTTTCCATAATAATTTAAAAATTAACTGTATGCTTCAACTCTCATCTCTTTGTTCTGATACACATTTTATAAAAACTTATTTAATTTTGAGAAGCAATTTTATGCTTTTAGTGTTGTTACTCTTACCCTGACACTTTGCATATAAAAAAAATATACCATGATATTTTTTTTTCTCAAAAGTAGTAATACCATTAGATTTATATTAATTTACCTTTGCATTTGTTTTCATATTCTGGGTTATGTATATTAATAAAATAAGAAACCGGTTTTTGTCAGGATTTTTAAAAATCATTCTGATAAATTGAGTCAAATGTTAATTCTATTATTCGTAATTTTCTTATTAATTTATCGAATACTGTTGTATTATTTAATGCTGCAGCTTATTTCATTGCAAATACAACGCAATCGTAATTTTATATAGTAGTTCCTAAAACTGTTTCCCGTTGACATATTAATTTGAACAGTTTCATAACAGAGTTACATTATTTATTTCTATATATAAGTTATGCTGACACGCAGTAAATAAATTTTGTACAAAAACTGAAGATACATAATTTGATTTTGAACCATGCAGTGAAATGATGCGTAATTTTGTAATATTTTTGTATTAATAAATTATATATATAGCATATGCCAATAAGTTCCTATTATCATAATGTCAGGAATGCTGACATTAAAATTAAAGCTTCGTCTGGTTTAAATTCTCCATGCCAATTCTTAGTGAAGTAATTCCCTAATTTGATAGCTGTGTATTCTGTTTACCCGCAAATTGTGGTCTATTTTTTTAGTTTGAATTTGATAATATGTTACTGAAATTTAAGTATTTGATTCCCGTGTGGTATATTTTTCATAACTTTCTTTCATATCTCTTTCCCACCTGCGGACAGCTTCTAAAATAGAGGATTGGTAGGTTATTCCTTTATAAAATAAAAAAAATCAATGTATGTATCATAACATGCAGTAATTTTTCTTTTCCCCTGTGAACACAATAAAAAAATGTGTACATCCTGGGATGAGTTTAATAATTATTTGCATTTTTTAAACTATATTTAAAAATATATGTAATGAAAAAGTTTATCACATCTTGCTCTTCAGACCTCACACAACATGTGCCCATTCATCGCTCTAATTTTTTTGCCTTCTCTTTCACAGTATTAGCTGCTTGATTGTGTAATAATTTACCCACGAAAGTCAGAGACGTCCCTTCTTTATTGACTCTTGTGTGGCTATGATGTATCACGAAAGTCTACATAGGATACAAGACTTGATATATCTCTCTTATTCTTTTTAAGACAAGGAAACCATTAGTCGTGTGCGTTTTTCTCATTCGTTCAAATCAGTCAGTTGTTGGCAGTGCGTGCGAGCACATGCTAGTTAAATGACCAGAGTATATTTATTTTGCTATAACAGGCCTAAATTATAAAATTATTTTTATGAATTTTGCAAAAACAATTATTAAACAGTATGTCTCTGTTATTTATTCAAATGTCTGAACTTCAGAATATTCCGTCTTTTGCTTAATGTAACACGACATTACAGCACCATTCACAAAGGGTTTTTATAGGACAGCCGAAGAAGCCTATTTTACTTTTAAGAGCTAATATTTTAATCGCTATTGAAATGTCACTCTGAATATTTGAGTTTTCCTTTCCTCTCCTTCTTTTCTTCCCACTTTTACTACCTCTTCTCCTCATAGTATACTGTTGATTTTTACATAAATTAATTTCTATTTCTATAAATAAAAATATATCTACATGTTTCTTTTATAATAAAATTAAAACAATTGTATTATACCTACGATAGGTTCATATTTGCCATATATTTTCTCAAATCAAGCAGTTTGGGTAAGGGTAAAAATCGCCTTAAGGCAATATACCCGTCCTTATATGTATATAAACTGTTTAAATAAATAAATATTAGTTTAGATGGTTTATAATCTTCCCAAAAGTTATCTGTGAACACTGCATAATTTTGAATTAATTTAACCAATTCACACCCATACATAATATTGATCATCTATTGTAAACTAGTCAGTTCTTTGGCGATGATATAGTATTTTTCTTTTGTACAATAATTATAAACTACTTTTTATATTATGATAGTTTTTAAGCACCTACCAAGCGATGTTGAAATATGTAAATAAAAGTGTTGATTTCGAAGTGATGTATTTATTTTTGTAGTTTTACTGTTTGATTATTATTTGTGTGGTTTTATTTGCTTGAGGGTAAAGCGTCAGTATTATTTATTATTTATACAATTAAGTATTTCAAAATAACTTAATCAAGTACAGTTTATTGTTCTGTTAAATGCATGAAATGGGTTTTGGTGAATTATTTTGAAACGTGTTCATTTTCACGCATTTTATGCGGGCTTCGCTACAACGTAACAGCTTAACGCAGCTGGAAAAAATCTGCAAATAATTAAATGATTACCAAATTTATAAAAAATACTCTTATCTTCTTAAGTATCAGTTATTTTTTAATGAAATTTTGAATACATTTTTATTATTCACTGCTTAAGATAAGCTAATAAGAAATAAGAATAGAAAATACCTATATTTATAACACGACATAAAAAATACATAGGTATTTTTTGTCTATATGACAAACAAACAATAAAACATATTATAAAAAATACTATCTTAAATTGTCACCATTCTCTCACCTATCATAAAATAAAAATGCGTGAAAAGAAGACGGATATTATTAATCAACTCATTGACTGAACGAATTATCTTATGCACAAGCTCTCATATTTCTCATAAGAGTTGTGCAAGAGTACTCGTGTACATACATAAAAAAACAGCTTATCTTCATTTTTATGGATGTGTGTGTGTGTTATTTCGAGCATTTTGAAGCTTTGACATAAAATATTCCAACAAAATAATACCTACCGAGTAGACCTACCTATCCCGCCTTTAAAGTTGAGCCGGTGTAGCGAGTATTTCTACCTTTCCCGCCGATAAGCACAAGTTGAGTGCGCTTGTAGAACTACCTTCCCCGCATAAAGTGTGTTGAAAAAAGAAAAAAAAATATGTTCATAATTTTAGCAGTGAGAAGAGGCGTACTACAGCTTGCAGCTCTGCCATATGCATCATTAAGTAAGGATAAGTGTAAAGACAATGAATATTATGGTCTTTTTTATGGCCCGCTTGTTCGAGGAATTGGTGAACTGTTCTTGGATACACCAGAATTACACAAATGATAATATTTTTTTACTAACTATAGCCTATTGCATAAATATTATCCTGATCTACAGCCAAAAGTATAGCATATTGAATTTGGAGATACAACCTATGTGCTGGCTAAAGCTAGGGTTTCCTAGGACAGCGGTGCCCGCATCTTAACTGCCGTAGTGAACGGTGATGCGGTGGACAGCCGTCGTAACGGTGCCCAGAGAGTGGTTTCCTAGGAAAACGGTGTTATCAACACCATTTAACACCGTTTCTCTAGGAAACCCCTCTCTAGTCCTAGGAAACCCTAGCTTAAGTCAACTAGCTTCCTAATCTAAATAGAATTATTCAAAATGATAGACTCAATTCGTACCACTATATTTCTGGAATTTGTTGTTCGTGAATGAACTACATAGCAATTGAAAGAGGAGGTTTGAATGTTTCTTCATTTAGACATTCGTCATGGTCAAACAGCATTCGTCCAACGACGAATTGAAAGACCAACGTCTTAACGATTTGAGCGAATTGGATGATCTAAAGGAAACATAATATGTTCTTCGGGGTAGGAATAAGTTCAGCTTCCGATTAGATATTTGTCGTACAGCCAAATAAAGTCACATTGCACATTCATAAATTGTAAAGTTTATTGTATTACAGATGTACAAAGAACCCAAGATTACTAGGTACCGCCAAAGAGACTTACGTTCTCAGATGTGATGTGAGGTATGTGGTGGGCAAGTTGCATTACAGATGTAGATTACATAATTTTTGTTACTTTTTCGCAGTTTGAAATATAAGCTTGCAAAATTGAGTACATCATTTGAATAATCCTGTTAAACAGAGGGAAATCCGGTTAATTGACTTGATCAATATTTTATTTTGTGTCAAGTGCCCTTAACTTAAGATTTTGAATGCATTTTTTACATTTACATTTACATTTTTTTTTTGCACCACAACAGGCCAGGAGGCCTAATTACAGTGGTGAATTACATCACAGAGCACCCAGGCTTGAGAAAAATCACATTTTTAATTTTTGTGTTCTCACCGGGAATCGAACCCGGAACCTTCCGTGCGTGAGTCTAGCGTCTTGACCACTACACCACGGAGGCCGCCGGTATATCAACTGGCTTCTATTGATAGATCCGAACTACACAAATACCTGTAAAAATTGAAAATGCAGTCTTCAGACTGAAATCTTATATTTAATTAACTACAGTGAGGGCAGGTGGGGTATAAGAGTTTCTTACTTTTTTGTGAATTCAAATTAAACGCTCTGTGTCAAGAATTCCGATATATTTTTTTGTAATTTACCTTAAACATATAAAGTTATCTCCTAATTTAGTCATAATGTAGATATTATTTCCTATAATACAAATAACTATATAGAGCAACCGTCAATTAAATTTGTACCCCCAATCATTCAAGCAAGAAAAAGAAAAAAATCATTCTAATTCGGGGCAAGAGTGTCGAACAAAAGCACTGTCGAAAATTCTTTATCTTAAAAAAAATAATGCAATGCAATAATAACATATTTGTTTTGATTCTGGAACAACAATGCATTTCTTTGTCTGACTGAGTGAGCAAATAGGCTTTTAATTTAAAAAAAAGATAGATGAGCATTTGTTCCTCGTGCCCCACTAAGGTAAGGGTTAGCCCTATATAAATATGAAATAATTTATGTGTTCGTTTCTCAATATTTGTATATTCTTTTTACTAGGAGGAGCCACCGAAACATTTTCATTTATTGTAAGCAGAAAAGGACACAAACAGTTGGTTCACGAAAATTGCATTCACACAAAATATTCGAGCAGCAATAAGGGTACCGTTTGGAGATGTATCGACTACTACACGGAGGTCAAATGTAAGGCCATTATAGAAACTAAATGTGACGAGTTTTTGTTGAAGAGGTACTCGCACAACCACTCAAACCATCACAACAGATTACAGCGATATTTTCAGGAATCATCATAAATAAGAGAGAAAAAACTGTACTTCACTGTATTCTAACTTTTCTCTGGCAAGCTGTCAGATTTTATAAATTATTTTTATAAGAAACAATAAGACAATATTAATTTCTGTGACATATTACTGATCTGGAAGTAAAGTGTAACATTTGTCACTGTAACAATTGTCAATTTTTCACTTGTCACCAATTTCTAGACATGTGTGCGTTCCTATATAAGACTGTGTTTTGTTCTTGATTTATAATGAACTGAAGTTTGGCTTTGGATTTCCTGTACCTACGTCCTACATATTTGTATATTTGACATCCAGTGGCTTGTATATTCTGGTCCAGGTGATCAACTAAATTTATGATGGCAATTATTTGATCCGGTTAACTTTTATTTAAAATCTGTGTTTGTGAAATCTTTCATCCTCTGACATTAACACTTTTTTGGCAAAATTTATACTAAAAGACTCGTCACTATTGCAAGTATATCTTATTGGTACACAGATTAGTACATGTCTTAACCGATACCAGTTTTTAAGTGTGTTACGTATATTTATTTTTTAATAACATTCTTTTTGAAAATCTTTGTTACAAGATATCATAAGATCATAGAAGATTATTTATCTACTTTATATTTTCTCCTTTGTCTTGTACACAGTATTATTTTTTCAGCAGTATTTATTTGTCTGTGTGTAATTGTAGTTTTATATATTTTTGTATATTTATAAATAATTACTTATTTTCTAATTTATTTTTAGTAAATTAATAACAAAAATAAAGAGGTTTTTAAAATGATTTATCAATTATTTATTCTCACTTTCACTTTTTACTTATTTGAACAAAGAAGTTTGCTTCAGGCATTCAGGCAAAACTTGTTATTTCTAAAAAAACAATCTGTCGTTTATTTATGAATTATGTACTTGAAAAATTGATTTTTTACATCATCATCATTGTGAGTAAAATTGGGGTAAGTACTTAAGAAATCTAATATTACGAAAAAAGAAAGAAAATGACTCCGATCATCTACTCCAGTTTGACTCTCCACTGAGAAATACCTCGGCCAAGTCTCTCTGTAGGTACGCAATCCTATACTCCAGACATCTATGTTTTCAGAATACTCTAATGAGTTTTTGAATTTTGTCCATAGATTATACTCCTATGAGTATATAGAATTGCGCCACCATACGGGGTATTGTTGCAATATTATATTTATGCTCGTTTTTTTATAATTATTGACAACATTTGGCTGATTGGATTGAAGGAAGTTATATTATTTCAGTTTCAGTGCTGCAGAGCAGCGTTTATTTTATAATTAAAAATACATACAAGAATCTGTTACCCACTAAGTCTAAATACTTTTCGGTGGGACACATTTTTTTTATGACAGGTTTATATTACATTTGTTTTATTTATATTTTTCAAATTTACTTATAAACAGGCACTATTAAGTATCTAGAAGATATTTCTTCAGTTCTTTTTATTTCATTTGAAGATCTTTCATGTTAATGATGGTTTGTGGGAGATCATTGAACAATCTTGGAACAACGTAATTTAATGTTCACTCTCCAAAGTAATTTGTAATTCGGGGAACAAACAGGGAGCCCTTAGTTTTTAATCTAGTGTTGTGAGTGTGGGAAACTCTTTTTTTGAAGGTAACACAACTGAAATAGGCTCATTGCAATTTTTTATTACTTTTTACATTATACTGATAAAACCTTCTTAATGCATTATTGTCTTTTTTTTAGTTTATTCAGAAAAAAATATGAGTTTGTTATATTACAACTAAATACAAATTTTATATAAATTGAATGCATATATTTGCTTTATCGTTTCCCATTATGTAAAAGAAAAAAAAAACAATTCTTGTGTACATAATGGGGAGTGACGTCTTACAATAATATTAATATTTTTATTTTTAATTAGTAAATATTTTCACTCTAACATTCTGAGATTGACTGTATTGGACTGAAAATCACTTTTACTCAACAGCAGTTTTTTTCAACATGTTTTTGCATGATGCACTTATGAACTATTTAGTAAATGGAATTATTGGTTTTCATCAGAAAACGTCAAAAAAAAAATGTTGGTGTTACCCATGATAACTTAAACTGAAACTAAACCTCGGAGAATTTTATTAGTTGATAAAAGCCCAAAAAATTGCATATGACTGCATTTTTAACTTGTTTTCTTAAATTTGGTCATTTAAAGAGTTTTAAGGTTTACCTACAATATTAATGCCATTTTTTACTCCTGAACGAGTTAAATAGAATGGAATATGAAAAACTAATAAAATGTAAGAAATAACTAAAAATGCTGCTTTTTTATCAGTTCAAGAAAGGTGTTTAAAAAAAAATCAAAGTAGAGGTTTCGTTCGTTTTTCTGAGATTGTATGTCTAAAAATATCTTACATGAATTGAAAACTTATTTTATTAAATATGTATATATGAACATAATATAAGGTTTTTATTCTTTTTTTTGCTCTCCTGTAAAATAATTATTTGTTAAAGGCCCTGTTTTTGTAGTGTACCCTTTTTATTAAATCTGAAATTTGTAGTGAGTGAAACCTTTGATCAAACCCACCAATTAATTGTGATAACAAAATAACAAAAAGTAAAAGTCTAGTTTATAAAATAAAAACACCGTTAAATTCACTTTTTTATTAAATGTAACATCTCATTATTTACTTTCATTTTCCTAACTAATTTAATTCTATAATGTTATTTACATATAAAATACGGATTTATAATTTATGTACAAGTTTGTTTATTGATAAAAATATCTTTATTTTATTGAAAAGGGTTCAATTACCCCTATCCTACGTTAAAAGTCTTTTGAAGCCATCTGTGTAGATTTGTGAACCGAATATGTTTAGAATGGTTAAAATATGTGGAATCACTAGTCCGAAAATTGACATCAAACCTGTAACAAAGAATTTCACAAATTTAGGAAGGTTTTGGTAGGTAAGTAAGAAAAATAACAATAATTATTGCAGTGTCCTGACAAAAAAATGGGTACGTCTTGAAACCGGTGGACATAGAAAAGTCGGTATGTGGTTATATACAAATTTAATAACATTTAGTAAAATAAATTTGTTTTATGAAGTTGTAATTGTTTGTGCACAATTTATCATGCGCTTATATCACATATAAATTAATCATGTTGAATCGTGATAGGTCAAGTTGTTTAAGGACTTTTTAACCACGTTGATAAACATCTGTGAATGAGCTGCTGGAGAGACAAGGCTCTAATTCCTGAATGCTAAGGTACCGTGGAGTTAAGTATAAAATAATCAATAAGTAAATTATCATCCTTACCATTGGCACTAGAAGAATCGGTTTGTACCTCCGGATGCACGGAATACGTTTCCACTTCATTTAAGAATGTGTATTTTGCTGTGAATCCGGTAGCATCCAGTCTGTCATTTGACCTAAATGTAACTCTGAAGAATTTCCTGTCGGATTCAACGTGAAAATCCTTTAGCTGACCACAATGCCTGTTGAATTTTTTATCTCTTGCCATGAAATTTGAAAATTCTATATAATCACTCGCTGAAATAGATTCACACCTGAAACAAGATATAAAAAATGACTTTATTATGAATGATTTCATCAACCCAATGAGCGCTGTTGTCGCTGACATATAATAAATAAACATGTTATTCCTATATCTGCATCTTAAATATGGTAAATAAAGCGTTGCTCTCAACAATAAAAAACAGAGATTGTAAATCACGATTCATTTCTGTGTCATTACCTTTGAGACCTACGACGCTATCTGGTAGCTGTCACTGTTATTATGTACATTATTTATGTACTTTAAAATTGTGAAAAGTGTAACTTAAATCAATTAGATTTTATTTTCCAATGAAACGATACATCTGTACTATTTTTCATATTTTAAATGTAATTTAAGTTATTTCCCATAACATATGGTGGCATTATTCTTCATTGCGTCATGTCTGATAACAACGAAAGTCTGTTGTGAATAAGAGCAAAAAAGGCGACTAATTGAAATGCCATCTAATACGCACTTGTAACATGTCTATTTAATTGTATGTCATTGACTGTAGTACTAATTTTATTGTTTATCAACATGATTATTAATATTACGAAAGCTTTCAATTGTAGGTACTCAGGCCATTTGCGCAATACCAAGTAAAATTAAGTTTATTTGACAATCAAAACAAGTTAATTTGCATTTTCAATACTGTAGATTACTTAACTAATTAAATCAAAACCACAATCCCTTATTTACAGCTTATTTTTAAAGAAGTAGGTACTTAGTTTCTTTTATTTCAGTTAATGCCAATTAAGTTTTGTGAGTTTATAAAGTTTCGCAATAACTTATACAAGAAAACCTCAAGGCCGATGATCAGCTACATAAGACTGTTAAGAAGATAAAAGCTATGTTTGTATGCCAAGATTGATATGTCATATGGTATTTCATTTTATCTAATTATTATAGAAGTACAGTATTTTGAAATGTTTATAGAGAAAATACTGGATTTCACCTCCTAGGGAGTCGGTAAGATTAACAAATTACAACAGGAATAGAGAACATTTTAGAGAAAGGAATATGCATGAACGGGCATTTGCCCGGACTACAGTGTTCCCATAGTAAATACAGGGCTAATGACCTGTTATTGGTTGGTTTAAGTGCCCACTTTACACACTTACCATTTTACCACAGATTTACCATTGTTTTCAGGCATTGGCCTAGTATATGAAATAATTTGATCAGATGAATCTCTTTCCAACAATAAGGGTTTTAGCTCTTTTCACTAAAATCAACAGATGGAAGAATTGAAGAAATACCTATGTTCGAACATAGACAAAATAGTGGATGTTACACGATGTGTAAATTGGCCACTTAAACCAGCCAATGACAGGTCATGAGCCCTGCAAATGCCTGAACTTCCATATTCCCTTTTCTAAAATGTTTTCCATTCCTGTTGTAATTTGTTCATTTTATGATCGAATTGTTTTACTGGTAAATTATTTGAAATTCCGAAATTTTTTATTACTAGGTTAGGTATAATCTATAATGAAAGCATAAAATTATAATAGTCTAGAAACCACGCACGCACATCAAACTGAATCCGACAAAACTACTCATAAATGATAAATGAGTAGTTTTATTTTTTGGCCAATAGTTACTCTGTAGACATTGCTTAGTTTGCAACTGCTGATTTTAATTCAATTACGCCGTGTTGTGTTGTTTTTAAGTGTCAAAATACTGCTGGGATTAAAAGAGAATAACGGCGGGATCACATTTTATGTGTAAGTAGCGAGTTCACAAATAATATTAAAATACATATTAAAAAAATGTATATACCATTGTTAGAATCGACTTCATAAGTCCGTCAATAAATAAATGAATAAATAATTATTATTTAATAATTTGACTATTTTAGCGTCTACCAGATTGTTAAACAAAACAAGGCGGACATTTTGTTAGTATTGCCAGGGTAGTCGAATTTCCACCGTTCTATCAATAAAGCAATATCAAACTGTATTAATTTTACTTCATTACAAAATGATTGTTTTATGTTTGCCTATTAAAAAAACCTGTTTTTTTATAGTCCACTCAGTAAAACATTTTTTGTGGTAAAACATAACACAAAATTATCTTATATTTGTGTTATGATAACATATTGTTTGCGGTTTGGCAACACAACTGTAAACTTACGGTAAAACTCCCTCTACATCAAAGTAGGTGAAGTGTAGATGGACCTTCTGGTGCGGTGTCCCGTGGAAAAAATAGTGGCATTCAGTATCCCTAGGGTATGGTCCCGGATAATTAGGAGAACTGAATGTCCCATTCACAGCCTCAGAACTGTTATATACAAACCCACAAGGAAACTCCGCGAGCTGATTTCCTTGATTAATACCATAATCTGTAATATTAAAACATAGCATCATTTTTATATTATTATTTGTTTATTTCAAAAATATTTATCAATAATCTGCTGAATTACAAGCATGTAATTCGTCAGGCAAGTCAGCATTTATCGAGTATGGGTTAATGGGTATGGGGGTATGGGTTAAAAAATATAAAAAAATAATAGTAACAAAATCGGGTTGTGGTCCTGTGGCTAGTGTCGAGGACTCACAGATCAGGTACGAGGTTCGAACCTCACTACCACAATTTGATTCCCTATTTCTAATAGTCAGTTATTTACAACTCGTTGAAAATGGCACCAAATTTTGGATGAATCAAAAGAACACAGATAATTCTTTTAAAAATAACTTAATATTAGGTTAAGACGTCACCAAATCAGAATACCCATGCTCACATGGTGATCGCAGTGTAAAAGTTGTGTCAGTGTAGTCTGCTGACAACTTAACTAATTTCATAAAAATACATTTATATTCATTGTTTAATGTGGAGAAGAGATGGTAAAATGAAATGGAAAAGTAATTAAAAACAAGAATAACTTATTTAAACTCACTTTCTGTAAAGCTGTATGACGCCTTGAATCCCCGAACATTTTTTGCTGAATAGATTCCTCTAAATTCTAGCATCAGTCTTGGTCCATTAGACATTATGGGCTTTGGAACAATAGATCCACAATACGATTCCATCTTCTCCATTCTTCCATCCAGGTGAACATATGCTTGCAGAGCGTCTGTACTCTCACATCTGAAATGAATGACAATTAAGATTTAAACATATTTCAATAGAAACATTATTCCCAAATTCGTCTTAACTCTTAGAGTTGAAAAAGAAAAACATCCTCTCCAAAGGAGTGATTTTAAACTAGAATACTTTACCAAATTTGTCCAGTCCACTAGGATCAACTAATTTTTTTAAAGGAAAAGGAAAAGAAAAGTACCAACTACTGAAAAAAAGACACTTTAAGTATATGCTTATAATATAATAGTACCTTATGTGGGTTTCTGATTTCTGAAAAAGTTTAATAATTCAAAATAATCTGGCTTCCTGTTGACTAAAACACACAATATCAGGAATCTTTTATATTAGATTCTTTTATTTTTACTTTTGAAATATTCATCATAACAGAGCCATTTCTGTTTGCAAACTACATAGTTTATTAACAACATTATTTACTAGTGTTCCTTTTTGAGTGAGTGTAAGTAGAACTAGTTGTTGTAAAAAAATATATTTATGTTGCTTGTCCTTAAATAAAATTCTTACCTGATCTCCTATCCTATCTTTCAAAAACTTTATAAACAAAAAGTGTGAAAATTGAAAATGTTACGAACAATTTACTAGTCCTAAAGATCCTGCTTAATCGCAAGAGCCGTTAGTCAAATAAAACAAAGTAAATCTTAATCAAGGAATTGTATTTATATTTTATATCAAAATAATTAAAAATATTCACCCTTAGTTTTATAAAATAAATATTTATTTTGGTTGTCCAGACTGATCAAAAAACATATGCATGTACAATGCGTACTGTAAAACTCCATCCACCCGGGTGAATGCATTTCGGAATGCCAAATATTCGGTTTGTTATCAGGAAATAAAAAAAACCAAGGAGATATTATAATAATAAATAAAAAAGGGCGATGGAGGCCGGCACGCCAGTCAGTTAAAGCAATATGCTTTGCTGGACATATTTAAGTAAGTTTTTAATGTGATTACAATTCGATGTATTATTTCAAAAATCACCTTTCAAAAGCCATAAAATACAATTTTTAGAGTAAATTTTGCGTTTTATTTCAAAACATGGTCTTAATTTAATGGTAATCTAATTATTAGAATTTATGCATATCCGGGTAACATTAATCCAGATAATTGTTGTTTTACTGTTTGTAATGTGATGTATCTATAATGTAGATCTTTTCACAGAAAGCTTGAAAATATATTACCGTTGTGTGTCTTAATATCATGTAAGTAATTGTTTTTATTTGGTTTAGATATTACAACATGATTCTAATTCTGTTGTCACTTGGTTACTTGTGTTCTGTGTTTTTTTTTAGAACTATGATTTTTTATAACATTATGATGTGAACTGTTCTTTTTAATGAGTTTGTAATATACTAAATTTAATAAATATAAACTTAAACTTACTCTTTGCTGTTGCCTTCAGGATGATAGAGGCTAACATCGTGAAAGACAATTTGTATTCTTTCCTTTCCTCTTCCTTGGAAGTCATACCTACAATGCGACCTCAAAGGATATGGGGCAGGATAATGTGGAGAGGATACAACGCCATCTTTGCCATTATCACTGTTAAAAAATGCATCACAAGTTGACGCTGAAATGAGAATAATAGTATTTTAAGCATTTGTAAAATAGGAATTATTATCTAATTGATTTATTATACTGTTTATTATAAATATTTTATGACAGTTAAAATCAATTCTTATTTACTTATGATGTTTAACTACGCAGTGCCCATGCTATTGCAAAAACAATCTTGTGAAACTCTTCTGCTTGGAATTCCACTTCAAATGTTATGATAATAATAAAATAAAAAAATCGTGGATAGTGACAATTATATATTTTATTTTTTATTAAGTTTGCTTTTTAGTTGGTCTTATATTTTTTAAAGTTCCAGCGGAAGATGATTGAAATATTTTACACCTAAGTAAACATAGTTATTTTGCAATAATTGAGTCTTATCCCCATATTCAGAGAAAAAACTCAAAGTGAGGAAAGTATATTCTTATTTCATATTATTCAGAGAATAATTTAAACGTAAGGATAATAGAATGAAATACTTTCTTCACCTTAAATTTTATCTCTGAATACGGACATTACTAAACTTTGTTTTTGATTTTCTCTTCAATGATGGAATTTGAAAAATACATTTTTTTCTGCTTTGGGACCATGGAATGTTAAGTTAGTTTTTGGTTTTTGCAATATAACCATGATCTAAGTTAGATGAACGTAGAAAATATGTTCAATTAATATTATCGTTTCAATTTTACTACTTAGAGATTGCATTTTTGTAGCATTCAGTCGACTTCCCTCTTTTTTTTCTGATTTTATACTTCACTTTGGTGCGTCAGTGTCAGTAATATAGTAAATAAAATGAATTTTATCTATGATACGATATAAAAAAATGGTTTCTTACTAGTGGCACTAACTTCTGGACCGATGACAGAGTATGATTTCTGGTTTGCGAAAAGTTTTATTGCTTTGTCACCCTCTGGAAAGAAAAGAAAACATTTGTTTTATTTATTTATTAAAACATCAAGTATAAAAATATATGCACATTGGCTTTCATATTGCTAAAAGTTATATCTTCCAGCCAACCAAAAACAAGTCTGTACTGGTCAAAGAGAATTTGGTCAAAATTTGTACTTTAAAAAAAATATTGGTAAAGCTCTCTTACTATAGAGATGCCATTTCGCTCAAAACAAAAGAGTTGATTTTTTTTAGTCTATTTTGATTCTCGACCTGAGTACCTACAGCCCATTGTTTTGCTTTAAACTAACTTCTAGCTTAAGAACTAACGTCACAATTGATAATCCGAGAATAATTTTTGTCAATATGGCCGGCTCTATAGCGATAGCATGTTATTACTCTGAGATATGCCTATAAATATAAATGTACATTACAATATTTGAGTTTGTCCAAATGTTCGCAGACAAAAGACTGGATTTCACTCCCTCAGGAGTCATTAAGATTAACAAATTACAACAGGGATGGAGAAATACCTTAAATAAGGGAATATGGAAGTCAAGGCTGGAAGACAGGGCTTATGACCTGTCATTGGCTGGTTTAAGTGACCACTTTGCACACTGTGTAACATTCACCATTTTGCCTATGTTTGAACATCCATATTTCTTCAATTCTTCCATTTGTTGATTTTAGTGAAGTTAAAGAGCTGAAACCTTTATTGTTGTGAAGAGAATCATCTGACTGATTCATCTGACAAACTCAAATATTGTAATGAAACCAACTGGTCCAAGAAGAAGTTTAAAAATTGAAAATTTGTTTTCAGACGTTGCCTAGTATGTGAAATAATTCAGTCAGATGAATCTCTTCACAACAATAAAGGTTTCAGCTCTTTAACTTCACTAAAATCAACAGAAGAAAGAATTGAAGAAATATGGATGTTTAAACATAGGCAAAATGGTGAATGTTACACAGTGTGTAAAGTGGCCACTTAAACCAGCCAATGACAGGTCATAAGCCCTGTAAACGACTTGAATTCCATATTCCCTTATTTAAGGTATTTTCCATCCCTGTTGTAATTTGTTAATAAATGTACATGTTTATTTTTAAATTACAGCTGTTTTTAGTGGGCAGATAGAGCTTTTACTTAAATATATATATTTTTAACAAAATAGCTTTCATATGCACATTACATGATGAGAAATGTGGAATCAGGTAATGAGTTTGGAAGGAGACAGGAAGAGCATCTAGGAAAAAAAAGGAACAAAAAAATTGGAGGGAAGTCGTTTTTAAGGATATACATGTAATAATATTTCAGACGTTTCTTAAAAGTGGCGTAAAAAGGTGCATTTTTTTATAAGACAAGGTAGCTCATTCCAAAGTCATTCCCTAAACAGAATAGGATTGATGAAGAAATGATGTGGTATGGGCGAGGAATGATAAATGTTCTCTCCTAAGAAGAGCGAGGTGATACACCATGATCAGAAAGGTAAATGAAATTCTCAGCTTTGGGTACACAGGGGTTGTGAGGAATGTTATAAATTGAGAGTGATTGAAAGTTTATGCGCTGATTGAAACTAAGCCACATGATTTCGATGCGAGAGGGCGATACATGGTTACATTTTTGAGATTGAAAATAAAGAGAATGCTTTGGGTCTGCAAACGCTTCAGACGATCAATTAGTTCGGTAAGTATTGGCGTCAATATAACACAGAGAAGACAACATTCTTGCATGTATGCATTATTTTTATGGTTGTGTCGTTAGAATATATTGTTATCCATAGTCTTTTTGATCTTGGTTGTTTTTGTGTAATTTCATTATGATTTATAAATATGTATGTTTTCGGTCAGTATTTTCATGTTTTAGTAGAAGGCAATAATGGGGAAAAAAATACTTCAACCTAAAAATACATGTGATACCCAATGTTTATTGTTTAAGTGGGTAGGTGGGTACCTATATATTATGAGTGGGAAAATAAATTTCAAATTTATTAATCAATTAAACGTGAAATACTCTAAATAGTTAAAAAATTGATTGATAAATCAACATCAAAGTGTACTAGTGCAATTTTTTCTAAAAAAAATCAAAGCTTTGACGCTTCTTTTGATTAAGAATATGTATGATTTTAATTCAAATGAAAATCTATTAATGTCGTTTTCCAGTATTTTCTTATTTTTAACGGACTTTGAGGGTAGGTACCCACGCTAAACTCCAATCCCCCATGAACAATTCTGGATTTGATCTTTCGCCTTTGTAATAAACTCAAATCAACCTAGCCTTAAAAGCTTAGAAGAAGCTTTCTAAGATTCCAAGGGCCACGGAGCTTTATTTTTAACTCGACAGATGTCACTGAGAATTCGATTTGAGTATAAAGAGGCTGTGATTTTTGTAGTGTAAATTTTTAATTAAGCAGTGAAAACAATTGATTGACAAGATTTTCCCACTTCATCATTGTTTGGTATCTATAAACTAATTTACCCTTACAGTTCGGCACATGTAGGGCACGAAACGACTTGTTTTCAGGTAATTCAAAATATGCGTTGCGTAATACAAAAACCATTATAGATAATTTATCCAAAGTTGCACAGAAAAAAAAATAATACCATTACCATCGTATTTTTTTCCCTTTTAAGAATTAATAACTAAAATGAAAGTCAAAAAGATCCTATTGATTAGATAAAGACCGACATACTTTGAAAACTCAAATCTTTTGAAGCTAGCTGATTAAACATTTCTTCAATTATGCTTATTAATCATTTAAAAATAAACACCGGAAGTTATTGTGTTTAATTAAAAGGGGTTGAAAATTGTTTTAAAGAAGAAAATTAGACAATTTTGCATGAAGTAAGTACTTAAGTATTTCATTCACGAAAATGTTTCATTTTAAAGGAATACCCCGCTAAGCCTCTATTTTTAGACTCTTGTCAGTAGACGGTGGGAAAGAAATGAAATGGAATGAGATTATGATAAATACACCACAACACCCAGATTAATTGAGAAAAACCCTTCTTGGATTTTTCCTGGCAATTGGCGGGAATCGAACCCACCACGCCTGTTTCGCAGTAGGCCTTCTGACCAACTGCGCCACGGCGCCTGTCACCGAGTTGATTTTTTCGTGGTAGAGTCGCCAACTTACGTATGGATCAGAATTTTTTTGTTAAAACGCGAGACTTTTTGCATATTAGGCAAACGCGTTGACCATTGGATCGCGAGGCGGACAACAAGTTATTTGTACCCAGTTGAAAATTGACACGAAATTCAAATATGTAGGTTAATCATAGGAGTACTACATATTTTTTTCAATGAATATTTACAATAATAATATTTGTTATTTGTTAATGATGTGAATAAACTTAAACTTAAACTTAAACTTAATATATATGTATATGTATGTATAAAATATAATATAAATATGTATGTGCGAATATATATGTGTGTGAATGTATGGTTATGAATGCATTACAAGTGCCCCGACTCAACACGGATTTTCTAGCGAGTCGGAGCAAGCTCACATACATGGGTCGTTCCTGATTGTGTCGCTATAAACTGTGTCTCTGTCCTTAACAAATGTATGTATAATGTAATTAATAAATAAATAAATAAAAAATAAATCAGTTATGTTAGTTTATCTAGTAAGTTTATCTGTTTTTCCAAGTGGATGAAGAATACAGTTCTGTGTGTGAAATAAAACCGAAGTCCTGGGCTGGTATTCCAAACGCTCTCGCGGCCGTATTACCTCGAGTATTTACATATAAAATACACGAGAAACAAGTTTTAAGAATTACAGTTTTCTCGTGCAGCGAAAGTGGTTCAGAATAGCACCCCTGGGGTGGTATTCTGAATGGAATTGTGCGCGAAGGGATCGCTCTGTAAGCGTGTATTTAGTACGTCAATCCGCGTTAAAAATGCGTTTTCTACGCGCGACTCTAAGGTAACACTGGATAAAGAAATCGGATGGAGATAAGTCCGCCACGTTGAAAAGTGTTAGATGCGTTCGTCTACCATTTTGATGTCCTGGCAGAGCAGACGTAAAATGTAAAATGGGGGATGGCGGTCTGTTATGGCATAGTAGCTAAGATGACATGGTAGTGATAATTCCGCAAATAAGCACGTGACGGTATCATTGATGTTGGGGTTGTGTTGTCAAACGGTTTTTTGTCAGAACTTGTCTGACGCCAGTATGCGAAAGTTATTCAAGATTGTTATTTATTTTGAAGTTATAATTAAGTATTTTTAAGAATAAGGTTTGTCAGCTAAGGAACACGGAACTTTATTAGATTTAATAAGGAAATTGCTTTGCTAACACATATTAGGGTAACATATACAACTGTCGACACTTGAAGACATGATAATATATTATTTTAATTATTTAAAACAATAACTTTTGCTGTAAATTTTTTTCCTAAATGTTATTCAACATTTTTACAAAACCACTTACCGACTTTTCTATATCTACCAGTTTCGAGACGTACCCGTCTCTTCGTCAGAACACGAATTAAACCGACATGCAAAACCCACAATGAACCTTCACCATAATTGTTGCACAAAAATAAAAAAATCAACACGACATGCATTTGAATAAGCAGCCCTTTCATGCATTGATTAGGTTATGAAAATATTTTATGTTGTTGGAGGAATAGTTGATTTTTTTCGAAATAGTTCGTCTCGAAACCGGTAGAAAAGTCGGTAAGTTGTTATATACAAATATTTGATAATATATTGTTATGCCTACTGAATTACGTACGTTTATGATATTTTAATAAAAAATACGTTTTTACATAAAAAAAATAGTTCAAAAAACTTGCACGAATATATTTTGAATGCTCGGATAACAATTTCTTTAAAAAAATCGAATCAAACTATCGGCAGCCAATGAATGCCAATGAATTAACTTACTTCATTATTTCATTTACAGATATTCAGCACCATGCCCAAATGCAAAATTTAAACGAAAGTCGTTAAATAATTCAGTTTTCCACATTTGACTTCAAATATTTATTTAAATAAATACAAAACAGCCAGATTTAAAATTCTGATTCAGAAAATAATTATAGAAAACTTTGCCTTGTTCCTTACGAAAAACACAACAATTGGCATTGCATTTCTGCAGTAGGTAACAAAATTATCTATAGTACGATTATGCCTGCACTCTCCAGGGGCGAATCGTTAAAATAAGCGATTATGCACAGCTTACCATTATATTTGACTTTCGATAATAATGTTTTATGGTTATTTTGTTTATGCAAAAGTAAATGAAATAATTTTTTGAAGTTTATATTTGAAGCACTAACTTTGTGGTTATTCATTATAATAAAATAAATAAAACAACTTTGTTTTTCACCACTAATTTTTATTTTTCACCGACCAGTTTCAAACATTAAACCGGCTTTCTACACAACTAATAATAAAGGAACATTGTTAAAAAATCACAAAAACAAAGTCCATAAAAATAATAAATCTGGAATATACCAATTACATTGTAATGATTGCGATTCAATCTACATTGGAAAAACTAAAAGAAACTCTAATAATAGAGTAAAAGAACACTTAAGATGCCTAAATAATAATAACTTTTCTGAATTAGCAAATCATCTGATAGAAAATAATCATAACTTCAATAAAGACACTGGATTAAGAGTACTTCATGTTGAAAATAAAATATTAAAATTAGACAACTTAGAAATCTTAGAAATTAAAAAAGCGATTAATAATTAGAAAACAATAATTAATAACCAAATAAACAATATTTTTTTTAGTCCTCTCCTGTCTTACTTCGAAAATAATGATATCAGATTATCACCCGTGTAAGAGAAAAAAAAAGAAAAACTCTTGATTTGTTGGGTCCGCGTGTAGTATTTAGTGAACATGATAGAAATAAAATAAAAGGAATCAATTCATTAGTTACGTAAACCTTGACAAAGAAGCTTGTTTGCTTTGAAACCGGTCGGAGAAAAATAAAAATTAGTGGTTAAAAACAAAGTTGTTTTATTGATTTTATTGAAATAATTGTTGATTATAAATTACCACCACCGTTTATATCATCCTAAAAAAATATCTATGAAGTGGGCCCAGCGCCCAGCCCGTTCTCAGTGAACGATGAAACTAGCCGATTACCTCAGCTTATTTCTTTATACAAAAAGTAGTCTATATTTAACATCTTTAAAGCAAACTTGCAGATTACAAACATTGTTTGAAGATTCTCCATTTGGAAACTATTCTTTCGAACATTATTTTCCAAAGACTATTTTTGTTTGATAGGATACCGTTGACATATTATGTATAACATAGGACATGTATTGTGGTGTTTGCAGGGGCTGTTTTTAGAATTATTCATTTTAAAAGGAATCGGCCAGTGCTCAGTGTTGACAGTTACTGTTGAATTTGTAAAAAAACGTTTGTACAAGTATTGCATTAAAACAGTGTAGAATAAAATAGTGTTGAATAGTCATTTATAATTATATTACTTACATATTATGTACCCACTTATATACAAATTATAAAATATACAAAAAATGCTTTTCTTACTACATCAATTTGGCTGTTTGCTGATGACACTAAAATTCTCAAACAGATTGACAGCCCTTCCGATTGTTCACTATTATAATCTGACTTATTGTCTTTAAGCATCTGGTGCTCATTCAATAATCTACATCTCAACTTAAGTAAGTGCAAGGTTATGAGATTTTTTCGCCTGGAAAATCCAATCATATACGACTACTCACTGAACGATGAAATATTATCATCTGTGTCTAGTATACGAGATTTGGGTATTCTGCTTGACACTAAACTTTCTTTTACAATTCATATTGAAGATGTTATAAATAAATCCATAAAACTTCTTGGATTTATTAATACACGCACAGCTGACTTCAAAAATATCAAAACCCTTAAAACTCTCTAGTTTGCCCGCACCTAGAGTATTCCTCTGTTATCTGGTCTCCATATTATGATGTTCACATCAATAATATTGAATCAGTTTAACATCGATTTTTGAGAAAGATAGGCTGGAGGTTGGGCTTATCCAGAGATCTATATACGTATTATGAGTTAGAAACTACCTTGAATATATCTTATAAATAGAAATAAAAGAAATAAATTCGATCTTATAGTTTTATTTAAAATTCTTAACTCACTCTTTGATGCGCCTAAACTACTGAGCTCAATAAAATTAATATCCTAACTAGAAACCTCAGACAAAACTAACTCTTTCATACCGATATCCATAGAACTAACTATGGCTTTCATTGCCCAATGCCCAGAATTCTTAGGTCTGCCAACAAACATACCAGTCTTGATTTCTTTGATAGCAAGTTGTCTCTTTTCAAACAATCACTGAATCAAATTCAACTATAAACACCTCTCTCCCGCTTCCACCCCACAAAGTCTACTATAAACCATTGAGTATTTCTACTTTTTTTATAATAATTTTCTATGTATAAATGTGTTTATAAAAATGCCCATCGGTCGTATATATAAATAAATAAAATAAATAAATGAAAAAAATATAAAGTTAATGATACAAATTTTAGGTACAAATTAATGTTTTTTTTGTAGATTACCTGTAAAATAAGTCACGGCTCGTCACTACCTCTGGCGGTAGATTATATGCATTAAATTTATCAAAAAAGTGTATCTATGAGTTAAATATCTCTATAAAACTCTCAGTTGTTAAACGATCTTATTTTTAAAATATAAATTAAATAGTGAAAAACTGGGTAGTGCCAGTGAATTGTATACTTTACCCCATTACATTTATTTGGGTATGAAAATGGGATAATTTTGCAGAAACTTTGAAATTATACGACCCGACAAAGAGCGTGAAATTGAATGCTTTTAAGATGTTAATATTAGTGTTGCCACGTATGAAGTTTAAGAATGCCAAAATCAAACACATTATTATCCCAGATCGATAAACTTTTGTCGATATTCCATTGGAATCGTTTAAACGATAAACAATCACGGTAAGAGATTTTTTTCGCATCGGTTTTAACCGACAAATGCGCCATTGTGACTAAGCTCCTGGACACAGAAAATAAACCTACATTTAGATTGATAAAAATTGACAAAATGTACTCGGCATTAAAATGTCAATGTACATTAAGTTACGAGCATTAATACATTAAAAAAAAAAAATGTTTTCTTGAAAAAAATCCGATTTAGACATACTACAGTGTACTTTTGGAGGTCCGATATATATATATTTAAAATATGTAGGTATATTTATTATTTAAAAGAATTATGGCCTTTTTAAGGGATTAGACTATTATTTTTTGTTAAAAAGTCTTCATCATCATCATTCCATGTCCGCTCTCTTGTTGGAGCATTTAGAGTCCACAAACAGCCTCCAGACCCCCGTTGTGTCGGCTGCTAGCTCCTGTGCATCCTCTTAAGTCAGGTTCGCGTACCGAAATTCTGACATTAAATACAATGGGAAGTAAAAATTTAATTAATTAAATTGCAAATAAAGTGCAATCGAATTTTCTGCACGAAAATATGTATATTTGAATGATTATTTATACTTATTTAAATAATGTTACCAGTAAACTTAAGAAAATACTTTAAATAGAAAAAAGATTTTCCTACGTAGGATACTAAAAAATACAGAATTTATTTCTGATATATTTTTTAAAAATTTCCTCAGGGTAAGTTAACATGAGAGTGCGTACAGAATAACCTAGGTTCTTTATGTTGTTTCATTAATTAAATTCTGAATTACATAAGTATTATTTATTCCAAAACTAGACTTTGACACCTGTCAGCTCCAAGTAATTTAAATGTTTTATTATAATAAAACTTTATAACATGGCATACCGTTGTTATGATTTTTAATTTATTAATGACGTCAACGTTACTTGATTAAATTTTGGATTGACACAATGCTGAAACTTTGTTACTAAAATTACATTAAATATTCCCGGGAAAGTTTTGATACATTATTATAAATATGATATTCGTCAAAATGGAGAAGTGCGATGTGAGTTTGTTTTAATAACTCGTGAGAGTTTTACTCCTGTGTCGTACAATATTATTTTTTTCTTTAAAAATCACTAAGCGTCACAAGCGTAACATAAATGGCGTTTCAATTTATGGATAATTGTCTTCCTTGTCTTTATTCTCACAGGAACTCAATCTGAATTAGATGAGACGCTACGCAGAAAAATGCCGTCTTACTTGATGAGAAAAGGCTTTAATTAAAATGAGGAATTTCAGTGGATTTTTGTTTTTTTTTCATAATAAACTATCAAACTGAGTTATTTTTAAAATATTTTTATTTAAGTGTATCATATTATCATCGCCATGATTTTTCAAAGTTTTGTAATTAAGAAATTGTACCCGTGAAAACACGCTAAACGACGAAAAACATGGCTACTCGGAAACCGGAAATCTATTGCAACGCTTGATTGGCTTTTAACACGTGAGCCTGTGACACTTCAAAGTAGTTCATTTTCGATTGCCCTTAGCACTGAAGTTTCTCATTACAACTTTAAAAATCAGATTAAACAGATTTGATATGGTGTTTTTAATTCGTAATTAAGATCCAATATTTTACAAATGTAGGTAGGTATAATGTTTTATGTCCGATTTTCACAATTGCAAATATTATAAATAACAGCAATGACAGCTGGCGTCGTAGCTCTGGCAACGAGTTCCGCAAAAAAATATAACTATAGATTTCCGATAGTATAAGTTGGTCAATAGTGAAAACACCACTGTCCATATACAGTGTTTTTAGGAAGACCAACAAAACCAGTAGCGAAAATACTTCTTTTAAGTTCGATGTGAAACTTGTGCTCGGATAGTAGCAAAAAGACTATTCATTTATTGGTTAAAGGGGCACTTTGAACTTATATAACTATAGATTTCCGATAATATAAGTTGGTCAATAGTGAAAACACCACTGTTCATTTACAGTGTTTTTGGGAAGACCAACAAAACCAGTAGCAAAAATACTTCTTTTAAGTTCGATGTGAAACTTGTGCTTGGATAGTAGCAAAAAGACTATTTATTTATTGGTTAAAGGGGCACTTTGAACTTAAGAGAAATAGTTTTTCACTACCGGTTTTGTTGGTCATCCCAAAAACAGTGATCATGGACAGTTGCGTTTTTGCTGTGAACATCCTGATATATATTTACATATTTTTTCTCACTTAAATCTTTTAACAGTGGCGTGAAAACGTTGAATATTTCTGGGAGCGAAAAAAAATTAGGAATACTTTTTTATTGAGGCAACACGTACACTACATAAAAATATGCGGATTTATTTGATGTTTTGTATGACGACCGTTTGTTTTAACTGTTTATTTAAAATGTTTTGGCTTGTTTAAAATAAGTTTTTTGAGAATACTTTCTGATGCAGAACAATAATTTTTCGACTATCCATTAGGTTGATTTTACCCATTTTTACTATTAAAGAAAATTTTAAAATTTCATAACTTTAGATAACATTATAATAAAGGAAATATCTAAAATTTTTCACTACTTATTCACGATTCTTTTTTCTGAGTTTAAGAAGTTTTAAGAATTTACACTCTATTAAAAAATCAACTGTTTACTACTACTTTTAATTCATAATTAAAATAAGACAAAACATTGTCACGAGCTTCTAACTCGTTGCTGGTAAAGGAAACGATAACGAATTTCTTAGATTTGATATTTATAGATATGAGTAGTCATGAATTCCTGGAATTTTGAGGACAGAGGTATTTGAAATATTAATTTTTGTATTTATGCATTAATATAAAAGCTACAAATTACCATAAAGAAATGTTAAAATAAAAACAGTTTCATAATTACAACCAATGTCATATGGTTGAGGAGCTGTGTTCGGAGACTTTTTTACACCACTGTATTTAGTGTATATGTATATATTGTGATTTGCTAAACCAATTAAAAAAAAAAGTAAATGCATTATAATTAGCCTTCCTTAAATATTTTTTTCACGAAATTCTTCAAACACCCTTTTTGGAAGGCAATCATCTATTCTCGTAAATTGAAGGGATTCTTTTTGAACGGGTTTTCAGGTTTCTCCCGATTTTACATTTTACGAGTTTTTTCACGAATCGCTAATATTTTGATACCACCTCTCGAGATATTTCCCTTCGTTTCGGTCTTTCAGATAAATGCTTCATTATTTAGCACCCGAGTGGTTACGATTATAAAGGAAATCTAAGATAAAACATATTATATTTCAGCCATCGAAAGAATCAAATTTGGATAAAAAAGTACACAATATAACTAACTAACTAACTAACCATCACGCCATTTCCCCAGAGGGGTAGGCAGAGAGGATAGAACGCCACACCACTCTGTCCTGGCACACTTCCTTTGCTTCCTTCACATTCATACATCTTCTCATGCACGCACGTCGATTATTCCGACTTTTCACAAGACCACTTTCAAGAATTTGTTGTACTTGATCATGCCATGTCTTTCTCGGCCTTCCTCGACTTCTACAACCAGACACATTCGCATCATAAATCTTTTTAGCCGTTCTTTCATCATTCATTCGCTCCACATGACCAAACCATCGCAAAAGACCTTTCTTAATTTTGTCGATAATGCTTAACTCAGCCTTGCATTCTGCTCTAATTTCGACATTAGGGCACCTATCATACATTGTTTTTCCGCACATTCGCCTGAGGGATCGCATTTCAACAGCATTCAGTCTACTTTCGTCCCTTTTTTTCCAACTCCATGCTTCGCTTCCATACATTAGGGTTGGTACCAGAACTCCATTATGAACTGCTAATTTAGCCTCTTGCGATAGACACTTATTTGCTACGACTGACTTTAAGGCACCATTAACTCTGTTACCGGCACTAACCCTCCTTTCAATATCCTTGTCCATATTTCCATCTCTAGTAAACATACTACCCAGATATACAAATTCTTCGACCTGTTTCAAACTATCTCCATTTACTACAATCTTACATTCAGTCATAGTTACATTTCTTTCAAAGACCATGACGTTCGACTTTTGCACATTCATTAGCAAATCACTCTCCTTACACACTTCGTAAACCTTTGTAACCAAGGATTGCAGTTCCTCTTCGCTGTCAGCTAGTAGGACTGCGTCATCGGCGTACAGAAGGCAACTGACAGTAAGATTACTCATTTTCGCTCCCACATCCATACTTTTCAATTCTCTCATACATTTATCCATGTATATGTTGAGTAACCACGGTGACATTACACATCCCTGTTTGACTCCTTTAGGGATGTCAAACCAGGAAGTTAATGACCCATTTACCCTTACACACGCTACACTATCTTTGTACAAGGAAGCAATAGCGCGGACAAGGTTGTCACTCACTCCATACTCCGATAGAACCATCCATAATTTTTTCCTATCAACTCGATCAAATGCTTTTTGCAAATCAACAAAAGCGCAAAAAAGCTTCTGGTTTTTCGCCAAAAACTTTTCTGTCATATTGCGTAATGCAAATATTTGATCCATACATCCTCTACCATTCATAAATCCACTCTGTACATCCCATACTTTCTCCTTGGTCACGTTTCTTACTCTTTCTATCAGTATTCTTCCATACATTTTGCCGACAGCGCTCAGAAGACTGATAGCTCTGTAATTCCCACACTCCACCTTAGAACCCTTTCCCTTGTATAACGGCATAACAACTGCCCTCCTCCAATCAGGTGGAGTCCTTTCCTCCTTGAGACACAAGTTAAAAAGTTTATGTAGCCATGTGAGAATTAATTTGCCACCC
The DNA here is from genome assembly GCF_059751315.1 of Micrasema longulum. Classification (NCBI taxonomy): domain Eukaryota; kingdom Metazoa; phylum Arthropoda; class Insecta; order Trichoptera; family Brachycentridae; genus Micrasema; species Micrasema longulum. The sequence continues at coordinate 299,619 of NW_028277267.1, forward strand.
GACTTAATAAACTCTGCTGCAATACAGTCATACCCTTGCGCTTTACCATTCCGCATACATTTGACAACGCTGATAATTTCTTTCATACTAATCTGACTTACCTCATCATTTGCGTTCAGACACACCTCGGATAATGTCGATACATCGGCACCGCCCGAGTTACCAGTGTGCGATTCATAAACTTCCTCAAAGTATTCCTTCCATCTCTCTTTTATTCCACTCTCACTAGTCACCATTTTTCCATCCTTATCTTTAACAACTGTCATGCCTCCGCTTTCACTGCTACTCCTGGAGTTTTTCACAGCTTTCCAGAAAACTTGTTATTTTAAATGCAATTTCTTCTGTTTTTTAAACATTTACACTACACTGCTCGTAGTTTTAA